>NW_026100165.1:0-6844 GCF_025091365.1 Daktulosphaira vitifoliae
TATTACTTTTTGATGACGTATGACACTAATTACCATGGCGGCATCCTTTGATCCCCAGAACCCGCTATTTAGATACTACTGGACTACATAAATTCAAGACTTGAAATTAAAACTGATATTGAATTAAAACAACAATTAAGAGAAATAGTTAAACTCAGTAAGGTAGTGCAAATGTTAAAAAATAATTTGAGTAAAGAAAAAATAGTATCTTCAAATCTCGAAAAGGAAATAGTAGAGTTAAAATTGGAAATAAGTACACATGTTAAATGCAATGAAGAACTACAAAGACGTATTAAAGAAGATGAAATTGAAAAAAAAGAAAATGGAAAAATAATTGATTGTTATCAAAGAAAGTTGGATGATTTAAAAAACTTAAATGATCAGGTAAATATACAAATATTAAACTTTTCCTTGATAATTTTTAAAATTTCTGTTAGATGCTATAGTTATAAATTCTATAAAATATTTACATACAAAAATTCAATAAAATACAACCTTTGCGAACATTGTCTCACTCGCTCGTTGCCGAAAGACTCCCTGAGAATTCAGATAATTCTTTATTAAATAATAATGCCACACTTAACTAACTTTAAACAAGTCATTGTTTAAAAATCATAATAAAAATAAATAGACTATTTGTATATCAATTATACATATAATAAATCCACCTTATTGTTATAAAAATATGCTTTCATATATTTTTGTCATATCCATGAGAATTCATTCTTATTAAGTAAAAGAAATTTAACTTTCTTAATATTTAAATAATGACTTCTTAAATTCTTATTTACTGATATAAAATTATCGAAAAACTGAGTTTGTGATTATTTCATAATTTCTAGTATTCGATTTTGGTTTAGTTTATAGATTCAATGTAAAATTCATAAGTTTTTTTATAAGAAGAAAGATACAATTATTTAAAAAAATTAAATTTGATAATGTTATTATAAAATCATAAATAATTTCAAAGAAAAGATTGAAGGCTCAGGATATAATTCAGTTATTGTAACGAATTTTTAATTTTTGCATAAAAATCTCAAAATTGATAGTTAGATTATATGATTATATGATAGATCATATATATTAGTTACATTTTATTATTTTTTATCCTTCAAGTTATTTAGTAGTTCTTGTGTTTAAGTAATACATTTCAAAATTATTACTCATATACAACTCTCTCAGGACAATTTATTCATTCAAATTCAAACCTTAAATCTTTAGCGTCTTACGAGCCTAGCTCGCCACAAAACTTTTTTGGTACGCCTGCTACTTCGTATCTTTTATCGTGAATTGGAACATCGTCAATTAGTGGATTAGACTACCCTTACTATCACCTATTTAAATGGTATTCCTAGTATCTGTTCAAAAAACATATCCCGCAGTCGACAACGTTTTGAGACTAAATTGTCCGAGGCAAGTACTCCCTGCCTCTAATAAAACCAATCCATGTTCATTGGGTTCTATGTTCCTATGACCTTGTCCCATACTCACGATCCAGTCTACCAGATCAACGCCTTAGCTTTGTATATTAGTAGTAATAATCCACAAACCACTTTCTGTATATACTGATACTCAGCTAAACAAACTTTGAATTCTTTCTTCATATATTTTACAATTGTTAAGCATTTTTTTCTAAACCTATTAATAAGTTTAATTTTAATAACAGTTTTTAATACAATTTTCATAACTTGTGAAAAAATCCTAATTATAATTTAAAAATATTGTATCAAGATGTACGTAACCTTAAAACCAAATGAGTTAGTCTCATATGTTCTTTTCCAATGTTTACCCCCTCATTTACCTTTTCATGAAGTGGAATCCTATGCTCCATCTGTCGAACAAGTCATTTCGCACTATAAATCACATTTAGTTATCTTATCTGGAAACTAAAATCTCCCAAATGTTACATAGTAATCTGATAAGCTAGGATTAACTTCTTTCAATTATACTATTATTATTACCACAACTATTATTGATTCCTTGCCATACTATCAATCTTATATTAAAAAATATGTAAGCTCAATTACTCTCGATCCCTTCTTCTTTCAGAAATTTACCAAAACTATAGGCCTGCGTAAGACTGTTCTCTCTTATCTACGTTTAGGTAATGAGACGACTGACAATCCTCTTTATTCTGCTAATCTGTTTTCTAAGTACTTTTATTCCTTATTTAACACTTCTACATCTTCAACTTCTTATTGTCCTAAGTTTTATGTTTACCCTTATAAGCTTCTTTTATATTGCTACATTACTCTTGACGATGTGCAATGTGCCATCCTCACTTTTTAACTCCTTAAAAAAAATGACTAAAAATGGTCCTAATGGCATTTCTGTAAGTTTATTGCCTTTTATTTCTAATTTATTTTAAAATTATCATTTTAACTAATATTGAAATTATAATTTTAACCTAAATGCTTGAAAAATGTACTATTTCTTAGTATTATAGTATTAACTATTATCTTATCATGAACATGGTATTTAGTATTATATAAATAACAATAATTAATATAATAAAGATTCTATAATTACTTGATAACTAATAATACACTGATTTAAAACTTAGCTTTTAAATTTCAACGATTATTCTTTAAGTAATTTTACAACTTACAACAAACAAATAAATAAATAATTTTTTTTAAACTTAAGTAATTGACTAATAACACATTATATAACTATATTTATACTAACTCACATTAATCATAAGCCGGGTTTCCATTACTCGTCTACTTATCGAATATTAAGTACAATCAATCAGTTCAAGTAAGTACAACGCTCAATATCATTAGCCTCAAGAAATAACAGAATCATAATAAACTTAACAAATTAGATACAATATAAAATAATTTTACTACTCTATCCTACGTAATATCCAAAAAAATACAAGGGTTATAAACAATTTTTTTTTTTAATTATTAAGGATCTATGATGTGTTTCACAAGAAAATTTTAATTTCTACCACCATCCCTTGTGTTTAAAATTTCTACCAACTTCATATTTTCAAATGACAATCCTATTTTTTTTTACCCTATTAGATTTAGTTTAATAAAAAAAAATATTTTATTTTATTTAATATTAAGTGGTTCATGGCTATCTAAATTTTAGGGTTTATTAAGGAAAAATTATAACAGACTCGAATGCTAAAGGTTGTAAATCGATAAGCGCTATTTTGACTACGTGCGTTAGACACAGTAAACCGGTAGCCCTTATCACTACATAAAATAATAATGTGACCATGTTGGAAAAACTACTGATTTTTTTCATCAAATATCGTAAATTTTATAGTAGCGTAAAATTATTATTTAAAATTCATAATTTTTTTTTTTTTTTTATGACGAACAAAAATTATAAAACTAATATGGGGTTGCCATTTGAAAATCGTAAGTTGATACAAGTACTAAGTATAAAGTATGACAATAGAAATTTAATTTTTCTTGTGAAATAGCTTATCAAAGATTTATAATGATTAAAAATAAAAATTTGTTAATAACACTTGTATTTTTAAAGATATTACGTGAGACATAGTTGGCCAATCACCTGAGTAAATGATAAATAAATTAAAAATAAATAATCTAAACATGAATTTAATAAATAATTATTTTAATAATTAAATATATTATAAATATATTACATCATAATAATACAAGATGTTTTTTAAAAACTGGTCAATAAATTATACTTAAAATCGTAAGTTTTAAAAAAAAATTGTGTTTTAGATTTTGTTAATTACATATATATTTCTATATACTTGTTATAAAATAATTTTTATGACAATCCCTTATATCTTTTAAGGGTGTCAACTTTTTTTTTTAATATATGACTTTAGTTGATTCTTTTAATGATTACATACATATTAAACTAGCTTATAATATAGAAAATTATATAATTAAAAAAATGATTGGTTGATAACAACTTTTAGACAGATGCTTCGGAAGATATTCTAATTTTTGTACCTAGGCACCAGATGAAATGCAACCGGCAATTGACTAATGATAAAAATAGTAGTATCTGCGTTTCACCTTCTGTACTATACTTTAAAATGCTAATAACTTCCAAAACATTAGTCCACTAGTTATTAACGATATAAATTTTTTTAATTAGATAATTTTTTACAATAAATTCTACGTAATAAAAACACGTGGTCACCTACACTATTATGATACTAAGATGATATTGACTGATTATATTATCATATTACCGTATATAAATTATATTTTGACAACTAACAAATCCCCCGAGCTAATGTGATGGCATTTCTATAGTCATCATCTTTTTATGACAATGCCTTGTCGTTGAAGCCACTCCTCTCTGTTTGACGCCAAATTCTTCAATGAAACAAAAGACGCTTAGTTCACGATTCTAGGATATTTTTAAAATATTGTTTCCTTGGGTGTCCTTTTGGTTTCTTTCCAGTTATTCTTCCTTCCAAATTGTTGATTATAAAGTCATTGCGTCGGATCTTTTTATGCAACCGATTAGTTTTAGAATAAACTATCAAATATTTAAATATTTCAAATATTTAATGTTTTTTCTATTCAAATACTTTGAATAGTGCACAATTCTCTCTATGAGGAGAGAAGAATCGGAAGCCGTTAGAACAGTTGTAGAAATGAATGTTGAAGAAAGAAGAGGTAGAGGAAGACCAAAAAAGAAATGGAGAGATGTTATTGAATGCATATGAGGACGGCTGATGTGGGAGATCGTGTCAAGTGGAAGTTTAGGATAAGGGTGACTGACTCCAAGTAGTCGGTATTAAGGCGAGGAAAAAGAAGAAGAAGTGTGCACAACCATCGAATAGTTAGATAGTTATTATTTGATATTTCCCATCGAAAGTGTCAACTCTAGAGACCTATTGATTAACCAGCATGACATATCAAGATACCCAGTTAACCGCTGATTTGCACAGTTGTTGGGTGGTAAACAAGTTCATCCATATATTATGTTTAGTCATGTATATTTATAGATATACGACACTGATAATAAATTAAATTATCTATTTTATTTACAGAATTTATAAAATGTAAGAAATTAATAAATAATACTTCATTATTATTTTTGTATAAACTATACATAAAATTTATTTTGTAATTGATTCAGTGGCTTAATATAAACAGAGAACTCGTAAAGTTTGAAACTACAGCTTCCACAGACAAATTTTTAAAGTACATCCATATACCCACGTGTTGTTGTTTGGTACAGAATATCTTTAGTAAAGATCTAGTAGACCAGTTATTAAAAACATCGTTGATTATATTATAGCGTGTGACAGCTGATCTCTAGCGTCTTGCTTTACTTACCCTTGCCCACATAGCACGGAAAATCGATGACCTCCGTGTCAATTGTCATCCGTGTACAGTTCATTGCCGTAGTCGATTTTCCGCCATCTGTCTCACCTGCCATTACTTGCCTGGATCTATACTTTGACTCGTTATACTCGAATTATCGACACCATTACCACAAGATCTCATACAGTCCACTCATCACTATCAACAACTTCATCTATTCAGCTGAGTTTTATATTATTTTTAATGTTATTTATTGTTTGTTTTAATTGAGATTAACCATTTTTATATTTTATTATTAACTATTTTGTTTATGCCGCTTCACCGGCCATTAGTATTTAAGAACTCCGTTATCCCTTAAATTTAATATACTCTCTGAAGAATTTCTAATATATGTGTTTATATAAGATTTAATTATTGTCTACTGTCGCTACTTATTGGATGTACCATTAGACGTCATCCCCTAAGTGACCCACTCCCGCATCAATAATAGTGATTTAAATAGGATTAAGATAAAACAGCATTCTAGTGCGGAGGATATCTAGCTGCCCTATGGTCTAACGGCCTTATACAAAACATTTGTTGTTACATTAATATAATGATATAAATTAATTTTATAAAACATAATAATAAAAAGACCAATTTGTTTTTTATTTTAGATAATAATTGAAAATAAAGAACTCAAAGAACTCAATTCAATAAGTGATATTGAGTTAATACTTAAATCGAATGAAATAATGAAATTAAATGAGGAAGTACAAATGTTAACAAATAATTTGAGTGAAGAAAAAATAGTATCTTCAAATCTCGAAAAGGAAATAGTAGAGTTAAAATTGGAAATAAGTACAAATGTTAAATGCAATGAAGAACTACAAANAGTTAAAATTGGAAATAAGTACAAATGTTAAATGCAATGAAGAACTACAAAGACGTATTAAAGAAAATGATATTGAAAAAGAAGAAAACCGAAAAATAATTGATAGTTATCAAAAAAAGTTGGATGATTTGAAAAACTTAAACGATCAGGTAAATATATAATTATTAAACCTTTTCTTTTAATACGTAATCACAAACTTGATTAGAGAGCAAGACGGTGTCGTACAACGTCCACTCCGTATAACGGTCTGTACTGTACTGTATATTAAGTAATGTAACTAAAATTTGATTTTGGGACTTATACAAAAAAAATGATCTTAAATCCTATAAATTGTAACTAAAAATGCAATTTTGAAAGTATATTATAATACGAAGTTAAGATTTTTACTTGAAAACCAGTTTAAACATTTAAATTATTATTTAATATTCAATAATGCCATTTCATAAGTACAACAAAATATAAAATAAAAATAAAAATACCAATTGGTATTTTTTTTAGATAATTCTTGAAAATGAAGAACTAGAAAAAGTCAATTCAACATTAGAAAATAATTATATATTACAAAAAACTGAAGTAAACATGATTGTACTCAAATTAACAAAAAAGGTTGTAGAGTTAGAATCATTAAATTCAAAAAATGATATTGAATTAAAACTTAAATCGAATGAAATCGAAAAACTAATTAAGA
>NW_026100166.1:0-6813 GCF_025091365.1 Daktulosphaira vitifoliae
ACAACAACACAGGGCTGTGACTGATAATTATTTCTTTTTATTCTTATTTCAATCCGGAGAAAACGAACTCTCTTGCTCGTTTTCACTCCTTCTTCTCTCCTCAGAGTCTGAAACGATTTCAGTGCTTTTTATAGTAAAATGATAGTACCCCCTATCCAGGGATATTGTTGTCAGCGCTTTTAGTGATCTTTTTAAATTTATCAATTTAACAATTGATAAATTGAAATATATATACAAATAATAAGAAATTGTGTTGAACATCGTATTTGTTATGACAGATGAATTAAATGTTTTTTTTTTGTTTTGTACACTCCTTTATTGCAAGTGGTCTAAATTATAAGTATAATAATTATTTTACAAAGCATATCCATGTACTTGATCAAACCTTTGAATATTGAAACACTAAAAGATTAATTTCTATATAGTTTATTAAATGAACTTTATGTGTCGGCAATTAATAGTAAATTGATATAACTCATAAAAACTTTTGATAAATTACAATCTGAATTATATAAATTTTATGATTGGTCAATCAAAAATAAATTACAGATATATGTTAATAAATGTTTACAAATAACATTCACAAAATCTAAATCTTTTATTCATAACGAATATGTAATTGATGGTTGCAATCTGTTGTAACTCAAAAAAGAGACGAAAGGAATAATATAAAATAATTAAGTTAAAAGAACAAGAATAATATATAATATATAATATTATGTATAGATGCGTTGGTTGAGCAGATATTGAAATAATTGAGACTATTATGGTCTTACGCTTAATTCCTCATTATTATTTTTTTTGAGTTACTTTTTATATCGGGGTCAGTGTTTCGAGGGTTTTTCTTTCTTTTTTTTACTAATAAAACTCCAAAGAAAAAGGAATATTACCATTCATATGTATATGTAAATTTTAATTTGCTAAAAATCCAGAGCAATCGCCAACCGTAAAATAACAGCTCAAACGAAATCTGCTCTATATGGATTTTATTCTACCAAAAGTACTTAGCTTAATTTATACCTTGAATCGAGAGCAATCGCCAACCGTAAAATAACAGCTCAAACGAAGTCTGCTCTATATAGATTCAGTTTTACCAAAAGTACTTATTTACTTTATTATTTATATTAAAATTTTATGTTCAGCATTTCTGCTTACCTTTGAATAAGTATTCTTTTTTTTTCTTTTTTAAAATGTGTCTTTTCACACCGATGATGTTGATGAACTAACTGACATTCAGAGATTCTAAGTGCAAGTGAATTTGGTATGCCACGTTAACCCGTCTTTTATACTTTTCTTTTAATTCAATTAGGAATCAACATCATTAATGTTTCCAGATATTTTTATTGACATATAATTTAATTGTGATCAAAGTTTTTAATATTTTCTTTAAATACACAATAATATGAGTAATAAGATGATAACATAATTTTTGTCACGTTAATACTATTATTACAACAAATCTTAGTGTACATTATTTTAATATTTACAATATTTTTGTAGCATTAGTTAGTCTAGTGTCTACTATTGCAGAATAAACACTATAATTGTAAAACATATTCTAATATTTGCAGTGTTATTATGACAGTTTACTTTATATATATACATTTATATTAATCTTTACTTTTCTTTTGTAACTTAATGTAAATCTTATAATACATTATAATATCTATAATTATAATGCATTGCTTTGAAAGTGTTGAATTCATAACTATACTCATAATCACTACCTCATATACACATATTGAAGGACTCTGTACGGATTGCTCCATTGGGATTCCAGATAGTAACACGAACAACAAATAAATATTAAATTCCCTCAGGCGAGCCATCCAGATCCCTCACAATTGCATATATATATATATGCCATCGAAAACTACGGATATTTATTTATTTCATCATAATGGATGATTACGCCTGTGAGGCAAATAGTACAGATAATAACATAGAAAAAAAAAACCCAGCACAGTGGAGTCGCGGCATAGTGGGGACGTTGCATAGTTGGGTCCAGTATAGATTTAATCTGTCAGTGATTAAAATCACTATCATAAGAAACCCTTCGATGCAAATCAGTAGATAGTGTTTAATTCTAAGAAATTGGTGGATAATTACAAAAGCTGCATGATCTGCTAGTTCCTTATTAATACCCTGATTAAGATAAAGAATGTCGAATGAAAAAGGGATTATTAAAAAATATTATTTCTCATAAAAAAATTGTGTTGATTCATACACTTTTCAATGAGTTATAGCATTATAAAGTTAAAAATAATATAAATAATAAAATCGAGCATTTTCATACGAAAAAAGCATTCGGTAGCCATTTTCGCCATGAAAAAAAAAAAAAAAATAAACACATCATGGTAAAATTAATACCTTCTCAGCTTCGCATCGAAGCTAAAAAACAAATACAATATAAAATAGTACATAGTGATATTAATTTAATAATTAAATGATTATAAAAATTCAATAATACTAAATACGTTACAAACAAGTTAGCTAAAAAAGTGTATATAATTATGGTATTATGAATTAAATGTTTTACAACAAATATACCATAATGATGTTGAAGAATCATGATAAAAATCAAAATTATTTATTTTATTACATAAATTCAACATTCGATTTACCGGAGCATTTCTACTATATTTCTGTGTATGAATGAATATATAAAACATTGGATAGGAACGGAGAGGAACGTTCATCGGTATTAAGTTTAAAATTTCGGGACAATTGATTTTATTATTTAGTAGATTATAAATCCATATAACATCTAAACAATTTCTTCTACACAAAAGAGAATAAATTTTTAGATTTTCAAGTAACTTTTTATGATTAATTTCATTATTTTTAATTTTAGAAGGGATTACGTTTAAAAAACGATGTTGAATGGATTCAATCTTATTTATATCACTCTACACTCTCGAGAAACCTGATTTTAAATCAATTTGACTATTCTTGAATGGAAGGAACTCGAAAGACCCCTTGCAATAAAGGAGTGTACAAAACAAAAAAAACATTTAATTCATCTGGCTGACAATTTCAACGGGCACACGGTGTGTTTATCGTGATATTCTAAATTACCCTGTGACAATGATTTTTATGAAATTTTTCCTTAATTTTTTTTGAGTTAGAAAATAATGTTCAATTAATGATTTGTTTTTGTTTATTTATTTATTATATTTTTGTGTCTGTTACCACTTTTTCTCAGCTCTCATCGAACCGATTTCTTTCAACAATACGTCAAAAGATCAAAAATCGTACCTAGTCGAAGACATTGCCCTTAAAAATTAAAAAATTTTCCCTCGTTCCCCGTAAATGGGGAAAATCTTCAAAAAAATTACAAATCTAAAAATCGCTAATTTTCGAAATTTTTAAAATTTTTTTTACTTAAAACTGTCATAATTTTTTCAAAATTTAACATATCAATATAATTCTTTTTTATATAGATGTGTAATATCATTACCTTTTGTTTGGTATATTTTTTTCATAAATTTAACCCTTAACCTGCCCACAGGGAGCGATTAAAAATGACAACTATTTCACAAAAATTAACTTTTTCAACTTAACTTTTTAAAGTGTTCCTTAAATACTGACACTTTTATGTATACCTTAAATTAAAGCTTATGTAATATACTTTATTATGGGAAAAAAAAAAATTTCGGATTTAATTTTGTCCTCACAGTGAAAATGGCTACCGAATGCTATTTTTGTGTTAAAATTCTCGATCCTATATTTTACATTTTTAACTTTAAAATGCTACAACTTTTTTAAGAGAAATAATATTTATATATTTCTTTCAATCGACATATTTTTTTTTTAAATCAGACCAGTTACATTTTTGCACAGCGGGTTCAAAACTTAAAAATGCATATAGAAAGTAAAACTTTTTCAACTTAACTTTTGTAATTGTTTTGGAAATACTGACACTTTTATATCACTTTTATCTAAAATTAAAGGTATGTAATATACTTTATTATGAAAACAAAAAAATGTTCATGGTAAAAACAAACATCAAAGTCAATAAAAAAAAATTCGATTATTTTAAAAAAATTCTTTTTTATATTCTTAACTTTATAATGCTATAAATTTTTGAATAATGTATGGATCATTATATTTATTTTGAGATAGGTACTATTTATATTTATATATTAATAATATATATAAATTTATTTATTCATATATTACACTTATTAATCATACAACTTTTAATCAAAATATAAATAATAAAATAGGAGGTCCTATAGCTTTTGGAATAATCCATTAATTTCTTTAAATTAAACACTATCTACAGATTTGCATCGAATCGTTTTTTATGATAGTGATTTTAATCACTGTCAGATATCTTCTATGCTGGACTCAACTATGCCACGAAATACTGTGCCTCAACCCCACTGTGCTGGGTTTATTTTAAATAATGTACCTATTAAAAATAATAATAAATTATAAAAAATAATTAATAACTATGCGTGGGTATAAAAATTTTTATAATTTACTATTATATAATAGTAAATATACTATATTTATAATTTTTTATTATTTTACATAAAAATATTTTAATACAAAAGATTATAAAGTTTTAATTAATTTAAAGTCATAAAAGTCAATAGATATTTATTCATATTTCTGGAAAAAAAAATATAGGGAGTTCAAATATTTTTGTGTAAATGATAAATTATTATTCGTTATTGCATTTCCAGTTAATTGTAAAATAATTATTATACTTATAATTTAGACCCCTTGCAATAAAGGAGTGTATAAAACAAAAAAAAAACATTTAATTCATCTGTCATAACAAATATGATGTTCAACACAATTTCTTATTATTTGTATATATATTTCAATTTATCAATTGTTAAATTTATCGAGATAACATACTTATCAAATCATTTTACAGCAATTTGCAAGAATAAAAGAAGTAAGTAATTTTATATATATATATGCGATCGAAAACTACGGATATTGTGATTTATTATTATTAGCTTCGATGCGAAGCTGAGAAGGTATTGGTTTTACTATGATGTGTTTTTTTTTTTTGTGTCTGTTACTAAAAATTGCCGTAACTTTTTTTATATAGATGCTTGATGTCTTTACCTATCATTTGGTATATTTTTTTTGTAAATCTGACACTTAACCTGCCCACAGGGGGGGATTTAAAATGACAACTTTTTCACAAAAAATTAACTTTTTCAACTTAACTTTTGAAAATGTTCCGGAAGGTCTGACACTTTTATATATATCTTAAATTAAAGATAATGTAATGTACTTTAATTTGAAAAAAAAAAATTTGACCTCTGGACTTGTCTTCATGGTGAAAACGGCTACCAAATGCTATTTTTGTGTGAAAATTTTCGATTTTATAATTTACATTTTTTACTTTAAAGTGCTATAACTTTTTAAAAAATGNGGGATATACTTTTTTTTTAAATCAGACTATTTCCCTATATATGGGGGGGCTTCAAATATAAAAAATGATTATAGAAAGTAGCACTTTTTCAACTTAACTTTTGAAAGTGTTCCGGAAGGTCTGACACTTTTATATATATCTTAAATTAAAGCTAATGTAATATACTTTAATTTGAAAAAAAAAAATTTGACCTCTGGACTTGTCTTCGTGGTGAAAGTTGACATCAAAGTTAATAAAAAATTACGATTTTTGTAAAATAATTTTTTTTTATATTTTTAACTTAATAATGCTCTAACTTTTTCAAAAATGAACATATCAATATAATTTTTTTTTATATAGATGCTTGATGTCTTTACTTATCATTTGGTATATTTTTTTTGTAAATCTGACACTTAACCTGCCCACAGGGGGGGATTTAAAATGACAACTTTTTCACAAAAAATTTACTTTTTCAACATAACTTTTGAAAATGTTCCGGAAGGTCTGACACTTTTATATATATCTTAAATTAAAGCTAATGTAATATACTTTAATTTGAAAAAAAAAAAATTGCCCTCTGGACTTATCTTCACGACGAAAATTGCTACCGAATGCTATTTTCGTATGAAAATTCTCGATTTTATTATTTATATTATATTTAACTTTATAATGCTATAACTTATTGAAAAGTTTATGGATCCACACAATTTTTTTATGAGAAATAATATTTTTTAATAAACCCTTTTTCATTCGACGTACTTTACCTTAATCAGGATATTAATAAGGAACCAGCAGATGAAGTAGCTTTTGGAATAAAACACCAATTTTTTTAAAATTAAACACTATCTAAAGATTTGCATCGAAGCGTTTATTTTTGATAGTGATTTTAATCACTGTCAGATATCATTTACTTGATCCAACTATGCCACGTCACCACTGTGCCGCGACCCCCCTGTGCTGGGTTTTTTTCTATTAAAGTTATTAATTTAATTTATAAAATAAGTGTAAAAAATTGTCTAAAGTAAAGTGAAATACTTTAAAAAATTTAGTAGGGGAAACGGGAGCTTGTTGACACACTTAATACAATCTTTGCTTTCGTATCAGTAATATTTCAGGTAAAATTATTAAATCTGCAAATAGCTTCAAAAATGCATAGGCTTTTAAATACGAATGTAAAAAAATAACTCTCTTAATTATTTATATTAATTTCATCTACAAATTTATAAAATGTAAATATCACAGATTAACATAAAGTCGAATAAACACTTTCCCTTCGGGAAACCTGATTTTAAATCAATTTGACTATTCTTGAATGGAAGGAACTCGAAAGACCCCTAGCAATAAAGGAGTGCACAAAAGAAAAAAAATTCATCTGGCTGATAATTTCAACGGGCACACGGTGTGTTTATCGTGATACTGTATACTGTATTAAT
>NW_026100167.1:0-1666 GCF_025091365.1 Daktulosphaira vitifoliae
AAAAAATTGATGGATAATTGCAAAATCAACATCAACTTCTATTAAAATAAAATACAAAACCCATAATTTTAATTCAAAAATTGCATATCTTTGAATACGGCAGCCATTTGCGTATAGAAGTTAGGTCGTAGGGAAACATTTTTTTTTTTCATTTTGTAGTACATAAAATAAACTTTAATTTTATATATGTTTTAAGGACGCAGTATTTCCGGAACATTTTTAAAAATTAAGTTGAAAAAGTTAGTTTTTGTAAAAAAGTTGCTATTTTAAATCCCCCCTGTGAGCAGAATAAGTGTTAGATTTTCAAAAAAAAATGATATCAAATGAAAGAAAATTACCTAAGGTTTCANAGTGATATGCAATGTAAGGGAAATATCTAAGGTTTTAGTATAACAAAATATTATTTTTATTTGTTCATTTTTGAAAAAGTTATGGCAGTTTTAAGTACAAAAAACATCCCGATAAAAGGTTATTTTTATCGCAAACATTACATTTTTTTTTAAATTTTCGACAGCCATTTGCACATAGAAGATAAGATGTCGGGACAAATTNTCATTTGCACATAGAATATAAGATGTCGGGACAATTTTTTTTTTTCATTTGATAGTATATAACATAATCTTTGATTTGATATATGTTTAAATGACGCAGTACTTCCAGAACATTTTCAAAAGTTCAGTTGAAAAAGATCTATGTTTTTTACAATATTTCAAGTTTTGAACGCCCCCTATAGAAGGGGAAATTGTCCAATTTTAATAAAAAAATAATGTTGATCCATACACTTTTCAATATGTCATAGCATTATAAAGTTATTTTCACACAATAATAGCATTCGGTAGCCATTTTCATCGTGAAGATAAAATAAATTACATTAGCTTTAATTTAAGATATATATAAAAGTGTCAGACTTTCCAGAACACTTTCAAAATTTAAGTTGAAAAAGTAAATTTTTTGTGAAAAAGTGGTCATTTTAAATCCCCCCTGTGGGCAGGTAAAGGGTTAGATATAAAAAAAATATATACCAAATAATAGGTAAAGACATCATGCATCTATAAAAAAAAATTTATATTGATCCATACATCTTTCAAAAAGTTATAGCATTATAAAGTTAAAAATATAAAAATGAATTTTTTTACAAAAATCGTATTTTTTTTATAAACTTTGATGTCTTTTTTCACCATGAAGATAAAATAAAGTCCGAAATTTTTTTTTTGCATAATAAAGATTATTACATTAGCTTTAATTTAAGATATATATAAAAGTGTCAGACTTTCCGGAACATTTTCAAATGTTATGTTGAAAAAGTTGTCATTTTAAATCCCCCCTTGTGGGCAGGTTAAGGGTTAAATTTATGAAAAAAACATACCAAACGAAAGGTAATAATATTACACATCTATATAAAAAAAAATTATATTGATATGTTCATTTTTGAAAAAGTTATGGCACTTTTAAGTAAAAAAAATTGATAAAATTTCAAAAATTAGCGATTTTTAAATTTGTAATTTTTTTGGAGGTTTCCGCCATTTACGGGGAACGAGGGCATTTTTTTCAATTTTTGAGGGTAATGTCTTTGACTAGATACAATTTGTGATCTTTTGACGTATCATTGAAAGAAATTGGTTCGGTGAGAGCTGAGAAAAAGTGGTAACAGACACAAAAAAAAAAA
>NW_026100167.1:1902-2029 GCF_025091365.1 Daktulosphaira vitifoliae
TATTCCAGTAAATGGGGGAAACCTCCAAAAAAATTACAAATTGAAAAATCGCTAATTTTCGAAATTTTTTCAATTTTTTTTACTAAAATGTGCCATAACTTCTAATACTTCGTATGTATACTGTTTA
>NW_026100167.1:5601-6800 GCF_025091365.1 Daktulosphaira vitifoliae
CTAACATGTTTTAGACAATGTTTTTATAATTTTTTTAATAATCTTAATTATACTACTGCTTGTTTTTTCAAATTTTTTAAAAATTTATCTATAAAAACTTCAAATCTTAAAAAAAAATTTAATAAAAAAAATTAATTTTTAAAATATTTTTTGTAATTGCAAAAAATAACATAAAACATATTTTCAATATAGTTCTATATTGTAAAAATTTATTAAAAAAAAAAAAAAGTATACAATTTTATGTAGAACATAAGTTATATGAGTTGTCAGATAGATGTGTTCCACTCTGTATACCTACTAATTACTGTGTAATAAATTTTGAAAATATTAGAAATTTCCATTAAATTTGAACACCAGACAATGGTGATTGACCTAATAGTCGGGGAGCAACTGCCCTGGCAGTCATATAATGCATTATATGACTTAGCTTTCTTATGGAAGGGATAAGTTATCAGTTTTCCCTAGTGTGTAAAAAGTACCTTAATCCAATCCTCTTCGGCAAAAGTCTAACCACCCGTCCAGTTTTGTGTTCGTAATACCTCCATGGGTATAGGTGATGCCCCTAATCTTTATAGCAATAAAAAAAATAAATTTATCATAATAAGACTATGATACATAGATAGGTTAATAAAATTTTGTTTATCTTCTTGTCTTTTATAAATTACTACCAATAATTTTATATTTTATAAATTAAAAAATTAATTGATAACAACTTTTGAAATAGTATTTCAGAAGTTATTAACATATTTAAATATTAAGTGGTGGAAGAGCGTGGTGTTGTATTTATATATAGAACAATCTTTTTGTTCTAACTTATAGTTATAGTAGTTCAATAATAACGCAAAATGTAGTTAATAAAGATATAATCAATCAAAATAAAACATATAAAATATTGATACACTTAAAACAGAATAAATAAATAANAAATCAATCAAAATAAAACATATAAAATATTGATACACTTAAAACAGAATAAATAATTAATACACAAAATGAAAACTTAAAGTCACAAACGTACCACACGGAAAGAGATTATCTTCGGTAATCCCGAGGTCTTCTCTTTCTTCTCCTTTCAATTCATTCCATTTCATCTTATATACTAAAATATTTTGTTTGTTTTTTTATAAAATTCATATAGTAATCATTTTCAAAAAGGTTTATAAATATTTACTTCCTGATCTAGTAACAATAATTCGGGG
>NW_026100168.1:0-6780 GCF_025091365.1 Daktulosphaira vitifoliae
CCATTTGCGGGGAACGAGGGAAAATTTTTAAATTTTTAAGGGTAATGTCTTCAACTAGATACAATTTGTGATCTTTTGACGCATTGTTAAAAGAAATTGGTCCAGTGAGAGCTGAGAAAAAGTAGTGACAGACACAAAAAAAAATAAAAAAAATAAACACATCATGGTAAAATTAATACCTTCTCAGCTTCGCATCGAAGCTAAAAAACCAAATGATAGATAAAGACATGTATCTATACAAAAAAAAAATTATACTGATTTGGTCATTTTTGATAAAGTTTAACAGTTAACAAAGTTATAATTTTTATACACTGTACTACAAGGAACTTTCATCAGAAACAAAAATATAATATTCTTAATCTATATTTCGCGATGTTTTCAAATGTGCAATTAGACTATTTCTATAACTTTTAAGTTTTAATATTATTAGTAAATCACTTTAACTAAAAAAAAAAAGTTATCATTTTGAATCCCTCTTGTGGGCAGGTAAAGGGTTAGATTTATAAAAAAAAACTAAATGATAGCTAAAGACATACATCTATATAAAAAAAAATTATACTGATTTGGTAATTTTTGATAGAGTTTTAACAGTTAAAACCCAGCACAGGGGGGTCGCGGCACAGTTGTGACGTGGCATAGTTGGATCAAGTATAATGATATCTGACAGTGATTAAAATCNGATGTTTTCAAATGTGCAATTAGACTATTTCTATAACTTTTAAGTTTTAATATTATTAGTAAATCACTTTAACTAAAAAAAAAAAGTTATCATTTTGAATCCCTCTTGTGGGCAGGTAAAGGGTTAGATTTATAAAAAAAAACTAAATGATAGCTAAAGACATGCATCTATATAAAAAAAAACTATACTGATTTGGTCATTTTTGATAGAGTTTTAATAGTTAACAAAGTTATAAGTTTTATACACTGGACTACAACAAACTTTCATCAGAAACAAAAATATACTTTTCTAAATCAACTTTTTGTCATGTTTTAAATGTGCAATTAGACTTTTTCTATCACTTCTAAGTTTTAATATTAGTATTTACATATAAAAAAAAATAATTACGAACAAAATAAAATTGTTTTAAATTAATACTGATTTTGACTATTAATATGTTAAAAATAAGAAAAATGACATATTTCAACAATTTTTTTAATCGTTTAAAGTAGATTTTTGTGAATGTTTATAA
The DNA here is from genome assembly GCF_025091365.1 of Daktulosphaira vitifoliae. NCBI lineage: Eukaryota > Metazoa > Arthropoda > Insecta > Hemiptera > Phylloxeridae > Daktulosphaira > Daktulosphaira vitifoliae. The sequence goes on from NW_026100168.1 coordinate 1,191, forward strand.
TAAAAAAATAATAATTTATTTTACCATAACTTTTAGCTCAATTGGGTAGTTTGAAATTGACATCATTATATAGACAATTTTATGAGAATTAAAAAAATTGTATCGTTAAGATTAATATGCAGTTAGGAAGTCATCCCCTGTAATCGGAATGAATACACCACATATCTCTTAATGAGAATAAAGCGTATTAATATATAAGTTTTAAAAGTAATTAGAATATATATATATACATGTAAAGGGACTTAAGTACGTAAACGTATCATGCATGAGGTATATCCGTATTTTGTGAGCGGGGGGAACATTATACACGAGGCATATACGGCGGCAGAGGCGTCGGCTGTAGGAATATATAAATGAATATTAACATATACGTATAAATAATAATATATATATATGTATATATATTNCGAACGATTCCAACGATCACATAAAACGGCAATAAAGTGTTACGAGACTGAGCACTGGACAGATGTACTTCCCTCAGTTCTTATGGGCCTTAGATCAGTGATTAAAGAAGATCTAGGTTTAACACCTGCAGAAATTGTATTTGGAAGTACGATTAGATTACCTAATGAGTTTTTTATGCAGTCATCAGTGGCCACAGACCCTTGTTCCTTTGCTGAAACACTAAAGAAAACAATGGAAACCATACGCCCAGTGTCAACTTCAAACCACGGAAGTAAAAAAGTTTTTATATATAAAGATCTAGCATCCTGTTCACACGTTTTCGTTCGGGTCGACCGGGTCAAGAAACCGCTAGAACAACCATATGAAGGGCCGTACAAAATTGTTCAACGATACGAAAAAACCTTTAAATTATTAATTAGGCAAAAAGAATGTATCATATCAATAGACAGACTGAAGCCATGTTTCAACGAAAATGAAGATAATAACACAAATCTATCAATAACAACGAACCAGCAAAACCAGAGAAATACAACTACAAGACCAACAATAATACAAACAAAACAAACCAAGTCAGGAAGAACCATCCGCCTCCACGTAAGGTTTTTGTAAATTGTGAATTGTATCACTTTTATATTTGTATTTGTATTTTTATATTTGATATTTGTAACTATGTATGTTTAACGTAAAATTATCGTTTTCACTGGAAAGGGGGTAATGTAGGGATTAACAAAGATGTTAAATAACATGTCACAATGAATGCGTTTATATATGTTTATATGTTTTATCTTAGATGTACTGCAGTACGATAACACTCCGTGTATTTTTTTTATTCTCGCGCTGTTCGTCAATCCAGTGACACTTTTTATTTGTACTCTTTTTTTATGTACGTATAAAATTATTTTTCATTATTAAAAAGTATTAATTATTATAAATTTTAATTGTAGTATTTTGTAATAAATATAAACACCAAAACACTACAAATTGGTGACCTCTAAAATGAACAACAAATCCGATAGTACGATAGTAAGTGTGCGTGACGACGCGACCGGTAATGATGGCCGAGACCATATCGAATACGGCGAGCCCAATATGAATTCAACGCGAGCGTTTAAAATCCCAACTTTCTGGCGTACCAACCCAGAACTTTGGTTCAAACAAATTGAATCCGTTTTTTATACAACCAGAATTACAGCTGACGCAAGTAAATTTCATCATGTTGTTTCTTCTATGGAAAGTGAAATTCTTGCTCAAGTTAGTGACATAATACTCAATCCACCAGAAACGAAAATGTACGAAGCATTAAAAACCCGGCTCATCGAAAGATTTTCCGAATCTGAACAATGTCGGCTTAAAAAATTACTGACCGAAGTCGAACTCGGTGATCGGAAACCATCCCATTTTCTTTCAGAAATGCGTCAACTAGCTAATGGAAAAGTAACTGATGAAATACTCAAAATACTATGGATACAAAGGTTACCACATCAGGTAAAAACTATCATTTCAGCTAGCAACGACAAGTTGGATAACTTAGCTTCGATGGCAGATAAAATTATCGAAGTATCGGACAGCCGAAATGATTGTTTTTCCATTGCCAACATTAGTGACAAGGTCACAAACCGTCAGTCACATGAACAAGCTGACGATGCAACGACAATAAGAAAATTGGAACACCAGATCGCAGCACTCGCACAAGCAGTAGAGCGACTTAGCAACAGCAACTCTCGTAGCTACAATAGGCGTCACTCAAAATCACCTATGCGCCGAGACAATTCACGACCACGATATGATACATGTTATTATCATTACCGATTCAAAGATAAGGCTACTAAATGCAAACCACCGTGTAAATACCAGCACACGTCGGAAAACTATAAACGATCTACTGTCGAGACGACCGACGGTAGTGAGTTTCAATCTCGTCGTCTATTTATTGTTGATAAAATAACAAAAACTCAATACTTAATTGATACTGGTGCGGACTTTTCGGTTTGGCCAGCAGATCCTAAGCAGAAACGCAATAAAATAAAAGATGGTAACCCTACTTTATTCGCAGCCAACGGGTCAATAATAAAAACATACGGTGACAAATTAATTGCTGTAAATTTAGGTTTAAGACGTGTTTTTAAATGGAAATTTATTGTCGCAGCAGTCAGTAAACCAATTATAGGTGCTGACTTTCTCCACTACTTCGGCTTATTAGTGGACTTAAGAAGTAAACGCCTAATTGATGAAAATACCAATTTAGCCACCGCCGGAAAAGTTAAAAAGACGATATCCTCGGGCATCTTCGCTTTTAAAGACGATTCAGCGTACATTAAGTTACTCAAAAAATTTCCGCAAGTATTAAGAACAAACATGATCCCAATGGATTGTAAACATAACGTTACACATCATATCATCACTAAAGGACCACCACTCTTCGCTAAACCAAGACGCCTTCCTCCGGATCGACTAGAGATCGCAAAAAAAGAATTTGCTTATTTAGTAGAACAGGGCATATGCCGACCTTCAAATAGTCCGTGGGCCAGCCCATTACAACTAGTAAAAAAGAAGAACGGTGAATGGAGACCGTGCGGCGACTACCGTAGGTTAAACGCAGTCACATTACCGGACAGATACCCCATTCCACACATTCAAGACATCACACAGCGATTGCAAAATAAAAGTATTTTTTCAAAAATCGATTTGGTTAAAGCTTTTAACCATATACCAATAGAACCGTCCGATATTCCAAAAACAGCTATTACAACACCTTTTGGGTTATTTGAGTTTGTTCGGATGGGATACGGTTTTAAAAATGCAGCTCAAACATTTCAGCGTTTCATACACGGTGTTTTAAAAGACTTAGATTTTTGTGAAGTGTATTTGGACGATATTTTAATTGCATCGTCTTCAACACAAGAGCATTTGAGTCACCTCGAACGTGTATTACAACGACTCAGTGAGTACGGCATTGTGATAAATACGAATAAATGTATATTTGGAAAAGAAGAGGTACTATTTTTAGGATACATCATATCGGGTAACGGTCTTAGACCAAATCCTGAAAAACTGGAAGCGATAGACAAATATCCACGGCCGAATAATGTACAAGAGCTTCGACGTTTTTTGGCTATGTGCAATTTTTACCGCCGTTGTATCCCAAACGCAGCAAGTACACAAGCTATTCTTCACGATTATCTTAAAAACAGCAAAAAAAACGACAAAACACCAATTGTATGGACCGATCAATCAACGGGAGCGTTCGAGAAAACTAAAGAAGACTTAAAGCGAGCCACAACATTATCGTATCTAGATCCGGCCGCGAATATTCAATTACGATGTGACGCGTCAGATATGGCGATAGGCGCAGTAATAGAACAATTTAAAAACGGCGTTTGGCAACCACTTGCTTTTTTCTCTCGCAAACTTGACCAAACACAAAAAAAATACTGTGCATACGATCGTGAACTTCTTGCGGTATATGAAGCCATTAAGCATTTTCGCTATATGCTGGAAGCCCGTGAATTTGAAATAATTACGGACCATAAGCCGTTAGTATACGCATTCACACTACACTCAGATAAATTACCACCTCGACGTGCACGACAACTTGATTTTATTAGTCAGTTTACAACATCGATACGGCACGTAACAGGTACACAGAATACAGTGGTCGATGCGTTATCGAGAATAGAAACTATAAATGCACCGCCACCGCTAGATTATGACAAGTTAGCTTACTACCAGTTAGCAGACGCAGAACTATTATCGTTATTGTCAAAACCGGAATTATCGATAAAACTAGAACTCGTAAATATGCCCACTACGAACACTAATATTTACTGCGACACTTCTAATGGTAGACAACGACCGTATCTTACCAAACAATTTCGCCGCAATGTGTTCAATTGTCTACATAATCTCGCTCACCCAGGTATACGGTCAACAATAAAATTAGTGAGTAGTTGTTTCGTGTGGCCGTCGATGAACAGTGATTGTGCGAAATGGACTCGTGTTATAAGTCCGTGTGGTATTTTTAATGTGCCGAGTGATCGTTTTTCACATGTACACATCGATATAATCGGTCCTATGGTCATGTCACATGGTTGTAATTACTGTTTAACCGCTATAGACAGATTTTCTAGATGGACAGAAGTTTTTCCAATTCAGGATATTTCGGCTGAAACCATAGCTCGTACGTTATTTGAAGACTGGATAGCTCGATATGGAGTTATAGAGAGATTGACAACAGATCAAGGACGGCCATTTGAGTCTACTCTGTTCACCGCAGTAACGCAAATTTTAGGGTTTAGAAGAATACGTACATCAGCGTATCATCCACCAGCCAATGGTTTAGTTGAACGATTCCAACGATCACTTAAAACGGCAATAAAGTGTTATGAGACTGAGCACTGGACAGATGTACTTCCCTCAGTTCTTATGAGCCTTAGATCAGTGATTAAAGAAGATCTAGGTTTAACACCTGCAGAAATTGTATTTGGAAGTACGATTAGATTACCTAATGAGTTTTTTATGCAGTCATCAGTGGCGACAGACCCTTGTTCCTTTGCTGAAACACTAAAGAAAACAATGGAAACCATACGCCCAGTGTCAACTTCAAACCACGGAAGTAAAAAAGTTTTTATATATAAAGATCTAGCATCCTGTTCACACGTTTTCGTTCGGGTCGACCGGGTCAAGAAACCGCTAGAACAACCATATGAAGGGCCGTACAAAATTGTTCAACGATACGAAAAAACCTTTAAATTATTAATTAGGCAAAAAGAATGTATCATATCAATAGACAGACTGAAGCCATGTTTCAACGAAAATGAAGATAATAACACAAATCTATCAATAACAACGAACCAGCAAAACCAGAGAAATACAACTACAAGACCAACAATAATACAAACAAAACAAACCAAGTCAGGAAGAACCATCCGCCTCCCCGTAAGGNTAACTACAAGACCAACAATAATACAAACAAAACAAACCAAGTCAGGAAGAACCATCCGCCTCCACGTAAGGTTTTTGTAAATTGTGAATTGAATCACTTTTATATTTGTATTTGTATTTTTATATTTGATATTTGTAACTATGTATGTTGATGTATTCGAGGTAGTAATTATAATAATAATGACAACAATAATAATAATAAGTAAACCAATAGCGTTTTTTATTAGTCACTACAACAATA
>NW_026100169.1:0-6771 GCF_025091365.1 Daktulosphaira vitifoliae
TGGTGGTAAAACTTTTGTTATCGGTTATGTGGTTTAATGCAGTTTATGAGGCACATAATCTATCCAAAAAATGTTTAGTTAATATTAAAATTGTTAAGTATTATGACATAATTGTGTTCTGGAGAATTGTACTATTTTTAGTAACATAATTTTAAAAATGTTCAAATTTCTAAAATACAACTTTTTCTCCGGTGAGAAATAATTTAAACCTTACGAATTTCACACAATATTGTTACACATGTTGACTTTTTATGGTAAAAATTCTTTTCAGGGATAGAAAAAACTTTAACGTTAATTTTCTTAAATGAGTACCACTAATTTTAAATTGATAGTATGATAGAAAAAGAATTTTGTTCTTATAATTTTATTTATACAATCAATCGTTCGTCTAACTCAGCATGTTATTGTTAAGTGTTTTTAAGCCAAAAGTCCATTGTTATTCTGCAGTTTTGTATACAGAAGTCATTGATTACTTCTGTATTAATGTCTATTAATAGACATTAATAGACACATTCTATTATATTCAATACAATTTTAGTATCATACGTTATATAACGACTAGTGTTACTACCATAAAAATAATTAATGGCGCATTGAAACAGATTTTTGTTGCTCCTTAGTATTACAAAAATCAAATTAGTGATGAATTTCTATTTTAAATTAAAATTTTTAAACAATTTTAAAATCAAACGGGTGGTTGGATAAAAAAATGTTAAGAGTAAAATTGTAAACATAACTTATTGTTAATTAGATATAAACCTTTAAGTGAATTAGGTAGCTCATTATTTTTTTTTTATGACGTCATAATTCGTAGATTTGCAGAATTAGCTAACAATTATGTCTTTTTCAACAGATATGCTTAAAGTGTGGTCGTAGAGCACATTGTTGCAAGTTAACATAATAATAATTAAATATTTATCAAGTCTATCCCTTACATCTTATAAGGGTATCAACGTGTTTTTTTCAAATAGATTAAATGTTAGAAATTAATCCAACTAAAACAATTGTTAACGGTATGTAATTGGTGCGTGGTAAATAATGAACAAGTATTTTGGAAGTTATTAACAGTTTTAAATATTAAGTGAAGGCGACCTGCGGTTTATATTATTTTTATAATTAAGCATTACTCTGCCACGTAATCTCCCACAAAAGTATAAAAATGTTGAAATACAAAACAACTTTTTTTACTGAGTATTCAAATAAGTAGCAAATATGAAAATAAAAAAAAAAAAAGTTCATATTAATATTTATTCATTATTATTTTTTAGAGTTTTAAAGTCTTAAAAATTTCTTTAGTTTTAGAAAACAACTGTTGAAATGATGAATTTGAAGAATTATCATCATCTTTATCGTCCTCATCTTTGTCAAACTCATCTATATCAGGTGCTTCACCTAACATAAATTCATCCATTTCAGACTCATCTTTGTCAAACTCATCTATATCGGGTACTTCACCTAACATAAATTCATCCATTTCAGACTCATCTGTCTCAATCTCATCCATGTCAGGTGCTTCACATAACACAATTTCATTTATGTCAGACTCATCTGTCTCATCCTCATCTGTCTCATCCTCATCTGCCTCATTCTCATCTATCATATTATTTGGTGGATTAATCAATTCATATGCTACTTTTCTTTTTTTCAATAACCATGCTGAAATAAAATAAAATAGTATTAATTTAAAGAAAACATTAATTTAATATTTAATATGCACCTTCATAATTCAGATTTTTTACACTTTCAAAAGGTTTTAATACATGTTTTATGATATCTCTATTCTTGAGAACTGCTTCTAAGACACTTGAAAAATCATTTTTAGATATTAAACCAGTGTTTGACGTATCTAAATAATGAAATCTTTTAAGGAAATTGTTGAATAAACCCACCAATAGTTTTGAAACTTTAATATATTCATTAGTCGAAATTTGTACAAAATTTCTAAGGCTTATATATTCATTTTCTAAAAAAAAAAAAAATTATTAAACACCAAAAATAAAAAATGTATGCTTTCATGAAAAAATGCAGAATTTTTTCTTTTACTAGTATTAAAATAAAAAAATGATCTAATAAAATAATTAGTCAATAACAACATTTGAACCNATTTTTTCTTTTACCAGTATAAAAATAAAAAAATGATCTAATAAAATAATTAGTCAATAACAACACTTGAACCAGTATTTTAAAATCTGACGAATTCTGTTTTTTTTTTCTAATTTATTATTAATTAATGAATAATAAATATTAATTAATCAATTTTTACCAATTGATCTCAATATATCAAGTAGTGTTTCTACGAAGTTACAAGTTATTGTGATGAATACTTTTTTTAATAGGTTCAACTTAAGTTCAGGATGTCAACTTGCATTACATTCCCCAAATTTTANTGTCAACTTGCATTACATTCCCCTAATTTTAATTTTTATACTAAAGGGAATTTTAAATAGCTATAAAATATCAATATTTCACTATTTTATAAAATATTTCAGTCGAATAATTTCATCACTTATAATGAATTATAAATTAAATAGTTAAAAATATTTCGTGGAACAGATTAAGAACCTTACAGAATAAAAAATATATTGATTCAACTCTTATTTTCATTTTTGATAACATTGTACTAATTATTTCACGACGTATCGTATTAAATCTTTTTGTTTAAAATAAAATATAAAACGAACTATTTTCAATGTCTCATTATATATTAATTAATTAAAATTTTCTTCATTACCATTGAATTTTTCCAGTTTCTTTATTATTTTTTTTGTGTTCTTGTCTTTAATTTCTTTTAAGTTTTTTAAGATATCTTTAATGAAATAAATCTCTGTTGAATCTGGGAAAATTTGCTCAATCATTGGCTTTATTTTTTCAGGTATCTCATACCCCTTGATATTTGAAAAAAAAAAAAATTAAAATCTTTTACAAGTAGAAATTTATATGAAATGCAAGTATTTACTACAAACGCAGTACTAAGCGTTTAACAGCTGGTTAACCCATACTGACGCTGAACATATTTAAGTTCTCAGATAGTATTGCAAAACATTAACATATGAGAGTTATAATAGAATTGAATACGAGTAGTTGTCAGTACCAAATTATGAACGAGCCCTTGGTAAATGTCTGCTCAAGAATAATGAAATGACAGAGTAAAATTAAAAAACTAATAATTATTTGGACAAATACTTTGTATGTTCTTGACATTTTATAGTGATTGACTATACTTCCTCTTACCTAGATATAAAAATGGCAGTAACTACCGAAGTATTCGTCAAATATTGTTATCGATCAGTCGTTTTCTTAATTAGTACATTATATATTAAATTAGCTAGTAATTTATGTATGTTGCCTTTAGAAAAAATAAAGTTTACACTCCTATAATTTATAATGGATGATATTAAAAAGAATCGAATAGCTGGATAAATCAAGAAATATATATAAATAAAAATTTTTTTTTCAATATTGTTTCTATTTTGCGAGTAATGGAATGGTTTATGATGAACTCATTATTTAATATACATTGAAGCCATATTCGTAACACCTTACCGTACAGACCGTTTTGCCACCTAACAAACACTATTCCACTGGACTCACCTATTGGTCAAACCATCATTTTTAAAACAGCTCTCACAGTTACAACCGTACAATTTAGTAGGTTCTTTTGTAATTCAGTATTTATTTATTATCTTTTTGTGAGATAACAATAAATGGCTCGACGTTAGTGGTTATATCATGAACTTTATTTCGCCTATAGTTATTGTGTTCTGCATATCCATCAGTATCAACATTTACCCATGTTGTTGCTTTTTTAATTAAAATAAAATAATCATGAAAAGTTGTAACGTATCAAAACTACAAATACTCAGTTTTAAATTTATGCTCGTAAAATACCTATTATATAATATTATAAATATTTATATATTCCTTTTAAGTTGACAGAAGTGAGTAGGATTCTAGTTCAGGGTATGCTGCTAAAGAGAAGAAACCTCCCAAGTTTTTTATTGTTGCTCATCATTTGGAGTAGGGCTAATATTTCCTTACTTTACCCTAGTCACTTCTCTGCCGTTTAGTTTCATATACCATTACTTGCATTGCACCTACACGCACCTGACATATGAGTTCCACACCACCCTTATGGTACTTACTTATTTTTGGTGCCTATCAACGTTTGTGCTTAGCCTTTGCTATATACCGTGGGGTCAACGTCAATTATTAATTATTATTAATTATCTAGAGGTATATAAGTAAGTGTTGTTTTCGTTCGGGGTGTCAATATGTGTTTAGTGTTGATAATGGTATCATTGATTCCAAAATACGTATCCCGCGCCAATTTTAATAATTTTTTAGCTTTTTGAAATATTTAATATTTAAATATTTTTAATATAATATTGATATTGAACAATATTGAAGACAAGTTATCAATTTAATTGTAAAATTCTATCGTTAATTATTAAAAAAAGTTAGGAGACCTTAAAAAGAAAAAGTGGTGAAATTTTCAAATCTTAAGTATAAATACATCGATACTGGGGTATTTTTCTGAAATACCGATTTTATAAATCTAATTTTATCTAACATTTATATATATATTTTAATTTTTATGCTAAGAAACTCATGGGTGAAATTGAAAAAAGATGGTCGCCCATCTACTTTTAATAATTTAATGTGGATGAATAAATTTCTCTTATGAATTTTTAATCAAGAAAAAGTAGATTTTTTTTAAATAGTTATATTTTATAAAATTATTAGGTTTTGTTTAAAAATTCGATATAATAATATTTACCTCATCAGTACTTATTTCTTGAATAGAAATTTCATTATTCGTTCTGAATAAAGCTTCTCTAATCTGATAAAAAAATATAATATCATTAATTTGCTTGAAAGATTATTTATAATGTTAATATTGTATGCAACTGGTAATAAACGTTTTAGAATATTGTTTTTAAAGCATTATTTTAAAAAATGAATCTTATTAAATAATTATACATTATCTTGTTCGTAAATTTTATATTAATATTAATATTTTATACATATTTAACGAATTTTAATATTATTGACTAGCTAATGTGTTTCTTTATGAATTTATAGTACAATTATTTTTTTTTTTAAACGTACATCATTTTTCGTTTTTTTAAGTTCTTGTTCTAGTAAAGGTTGTACTTTTCTGCAGTAATCTTGAAATAAATCAAAAGAATCATTCATCTAACACATAAAATAATTTTATTAAATTGCATTTTTTTAAATAAAAATAATACAATTTGAATGTGAAATTTACTGTATCTTTATGTGTTGGTTTGCATAACGAAGAAATAACACAAAAAAACTCAAAAACTAAATAAATTTGCCAACGCATTTTACAATTTCTTATAATTTTTTTATGAAATAAAAAATATATTTTGATATTGTAAATAATATAGTACAAAGTATCTTTTAAATTTCAGTAATTTAAGTTAATTTTGAAAAAAAATTAAGTATAATATGGGTTTATATACTAGAAAATGGAAAAAATATTGTTTACTTTTTGTATTTGTTAAATTCAAATTTATCGTGTACAAATAAAGTTAAATATAAATTATTACAACACCTTGTGATTTGTTAACCATTACTGTGATCGTGGAAGTTGTATGTGGTTGATATGTAAAACATACTTGTAATAAACCAAAAAGAATAATAATATAAGTTCATAAAATAGGGAGAGATGTTTAAAGATGAAATGGAATAGTTAGTATCGTAACTCGAAATAAAATAAAAGGGAGAAAATAATATCTAGGTGAGTGAGTTGAGTAAAAGAAAAGAGTTACTTTATTTCGGGGACTTGTCCGAGGGTTATAAAATGACATAAATTTAGACTCTTATTGATTTTTAAAATCTTACTTGATAATTTTCCTGTTTCTTACAATATCATTATTAAATAATATCATAATCAATAATTAAAACAAATCAATTCAGTTTGCAACTTTAACACTTGAGAAATTTGACTATGATGATTATAAATTATGCGTGATGATATTGAGAGTTCGATTATAACAGAGCTCGAATATCTGGAGACAGACTCTCTCAAGCCCTCAGCACTGACTGCCTTTTATAGTATTTAGTGTCCCCGAACAGTCATCACTGCGTCATTCTTGCAATGTAATTATTTTATTGACAAGTAATCATCAAATATATAAATTAATATACNAATTATTTTATTGACAAGTAATCATCAAATATATAAATTAATATACAGAATAGCATAAAATATATGAATTAATACATTCGAATAATATAGCTTGTTAATATATTTAATATAGCTTGTTTTTATATATAAGTTTAGGGTTTTACACATCGTGTTTTATTATTAAGATAAGAGTAAAAAGAGCTGACAAGAATAGTTTATGAATTTCTTAAAGAAAAACAATCGTGTTATTCTAAGCTCATGTAGTAGCTCAAAAAGAGAGAATTAAATAAAATAACTATAAAAGGGATTGGTGAGTTGTTTAAGCTATTACTTTTATTGTATTAATAATATTGCTCGGTGAATGAGTACGAGGGTCTGTAAGAAAGATAGAAAACGATACAAAAATAAAATGATCTTTATTATATTAATATGAGATTTATTGTGATTAATTGCCAATTCATTAATATCAATAATGCCACGAGTTTTGATGGTTATCGATGATAGGTGGAACTGAGTCACCTCGTGTGTCTACCAAAAGTGGTATGGTGGTTATATATGAACCTCCAACCTAACTCCAAAAACAGATACGTATCAAAGATATAACTCTGCCAAGTTGC
>NW_026100170.1:0-6753 GCF_025091365.1 Daktulosphaira vitifoliae
ACATCGAACTAGGAATACTATAGAAGGATGAGAAGAGGTGACTGGATAGCTGGGTATCATCAATCACTGACATACTCCCCTCATCCGCGTATACAAATACTATGGTAGTAATGCCGACGTCCATTATTATAATAATATGTATTTTTGACGTTTTATGCACTTTTGAATGTTAGGCTTTAGTTGAAAGTCATTTATCATTTTATCATACGTGTTACTTTAATTCAAGACCCATATTTTCATATTGAATATGATTGTATTATATATATTTTAAATTATTATGTCTTAATTTTTCAGGCATTATCTATAATTAATAAACAAACTTTAATTGAGTTACAATAACTGATACATTAAATTAATCACTCTATGGAACTTTTATGTTTAAATTGTTGCAAAAATTAGTTTTCTCTATTTAAATACTTTTGGATATATTTTGATGAACTTAATGTAAGTGCTTAAAAATCACGGGGATGATACATCAATAAAATAACTGAAAAGCTGTTTAAGGAAACTATTTTGACAGTAAGTTATTATAGACTATAAAAATAATTCTGGTTTACTGTTGTTACTAGAGTCTATTTAACGGAACCATTTATGTCTGTCTGAAGTAAAAGGATAGTAGGTGAGATCATTAAGACATTGATGAACGAGCGTTTCGTCAAGAATTTATTTTCTTGTCCATCTAAACACAGTTGTTGTAGTTAATTATTTGTACAAAACCACCTTAGTAAATGATAGAAGTTACTAAAATTCAACACAAAAACACGCCATAATGTCATTTAAATGATTTTACTATATTCAATTTCAAAAAGTTTATTTTGTAGTATACAAAATAAGTTACAAAAACTGCAGATTGCTTGATTAAATGTATAAGCCTTATTCGTCATCTCTAAAAATACGGTTTCAAGTACTATTTTGAATGTCAAAATTGTAAGTAAAAGAACTTTTTACATAGTATAGTAGTAATGTTTTAGTGAGTTGCATCATATTTTAAAATCAGTCACCCTACTATTGTAGCGTGACTTGTAAGATAACCTCAGCGTGGCGTTTAAAGTAATTCACATTGCAAGTTTTTGTGGCAGGCGTTTTTAATAAAAAAAGTTTTGTTCCTCATAGAGAGCTACTGTCCACCGACCCATTCTGTTAACTTTGCACTTCCTGAGTGCATATTTTACGGTTCGTTAACACGTCGAATCTGCCGGTTCATCGTGGGTGCACCAATTGTTTCTGCCCGGAACTAGCTTTGGTGTTACTGCCATTATTCATCCTCAAAATCCTTTCATAATTCAAAGTCATCAAAAGTTTGCTACTCGATAAATGCGTATAGCATTATGCAATGCTGTATCTAATTTTGTACAAACACATTGGATCATTTCTGAGGGGAACATTCGATTTTATGATCAAACTTCTGCGTACATACTCGACTACTTATGTATAACACGGTCACTGATAACTAGAACTCCCAGGGTAGTCCATTTAGTGATTGCAAGAACTATCAGCCACATGTATGGCCGCAATTATCTTAACGACTCAGGTCTATGTTGGATTAAAAACCGTGGCTTTAACAATTTATTTGGTGAAAGTGAACAGTAAACTTTTGTAAAGATGATAAATGCATTACTACGAAAGCTGTTTAAAACTTTTAAATCATAATACGTTTCAATTGTTATTTGAGTGAAATGATTGTGAGTAAAATAATGTTATCTCATGTCGACAGACAACGTATTAAGTTTAATCAATAATAAATGGACATGCTGTTTTGTCTATTAAAGAGACTTTAACAAATTGATTAATTTAAATTAATAAAAATACTTAAAATAAACTTTGATGAAAATATTTTTGTTGATTACAAGCGATAAGTTATTTGTTACATTATACTGTTTTTTAATAAAATACTTTATTATTAGTTTGTTCGTAAAGGCAACATCTAAATGAGAAAAGCAATTTTTGGTAAGAACAAATAAATTTACAATAAATAGATAAATAAATAAATAGATTGAGTATTTTTAATACCATACAAAGGTATCAAAGGTAGCATTTAGCGAATCTAATTAAATATTTACTTTTTATTATTCAAAATGTTTTACAATATCAAAAAATTACATTTTTTAATACTTATAGTTTCTACGTCGTTTACAATAGAAAATTTTTTTTGATCTAATAATCCAAATTATCTATAATTAGTTTTAGATCTTCGATATATATTTATTAAATTAATATTATAATTTAATAAAAAAAACATTTAATATACAACTTTTCATGTCTTTGAAATTTATTTACTTTGAATTGAAAATGAAAATAATTGAATGAACAACATTTTAACAATATTTTTGTTAAATATAATACAATTTTGTGTTAAAATCAAACGTCGTCTTTCAGTTTTCTTTTTTTTAACATAGTATAGTGAAATTGCCTACTCATATCGCCGGCATGTAAAATAAAATTATACACTGAATTCCATAGGTGCCTATTTATTCTTTGCTTGAGATAGAATATTTTTGAAGTAAACTCATTAAAATATATGCGTATTTTCAATAAATAATCTTACTTATTCATCAGGTATAATTTAATTTTAATGGAAATGAACATATTGTTACTAAGTTTGATTTATTTATCATTATATGGGAAAGTTTAGAATGTATATTACATGACATTACATCATGTCATGTTGTAATATCTTTTGATGAAACCATGTAATTAATTTAACTTTTAAATTTACTTTATAGTTACTATTTCTTTTGAAAGCAAAAAATTGAATGAAAATTTCAGTATTAAAAAAGTTAGTCACGTTCATTATTAGTCAATAACATTTGTTTAATAAATTATAATGTAGATTACACGTTTTTTAAATATATTTTCAAAATAAATTTTACTTAGTTCTGATATTAAACATATTAAAAATCTAATTTTTGGAATTGTTAATTACTGATAGTACTAACCTTACAACAATGTTCTAATAAATTGTCTAAATAATAGTGAAGTTTAAGAAATGAATATCTACTAAGTAAAGCCTTAGATTATTTTAAAATATAAGAAGAAACTGTATTTCTTTATTTTAGATTATTATAAAAATTTATTTTAGTTGTATACTAACATATATATATATATATAAATGACAATCTATTAAAATACTTTTAAATTTGAAGAGTCAGTTAAAAATATTAATAAATATAAGTATTAAAAACAATTTTTTAAAAAAATAAAAAATAAAACTTCTCTTTGGGGAATGATTATTTTTTTTATATATTAATTATAAAATAAATTTAAAAATCACTATTTTATACAGATAATTTATTTTAATATAATTCATATTATAAAGTGAATTTAATTTATATTAAACGAAAGTTGTCTAAATGTAACTATTTTACTTATATATTAATATGTATTTATTTCTTATTTAACAGTATAATTTGTTAAAAATGAATTAACCTCTATAGCTAACTGAAAGATATAAAATATATATTTTTTATTACTCTTATTTTCATTAGTTATTGTTGAATAGCACATAGCGATAATATAATTTGTAACTTTGGCAATTATTTATACTCGAGTATCTAAAAAAAAATATTTATATACAAGATAAGCTTTAGAGAATTATTTCTAAGTGTTGTTTAAACAACTAATAAAAATAATAGTACAAGTAACACGAGTCACGTTCAATTGTTTTTCATCCACCACGTGAAGGACTTTTATGAACTTTCCCGAGAAAGTATAAAAAATACTTATTTTTACTTAAAAAATATATGTCTTTTTAGAATTATTTATATAATTAATTAGTTAATTTAATTGAAAGTATTTTAAACAACACTTGGTAAAATATTATGCATTTATAGACTGAGTATTTTTAAAATGAATAAAAATAGTTTGATAAATACATGTATTGTATAAGTTACGATATTCATAAATTATTAATTTTGTTATAATTTATAACAAAATAAAAGATAATTAAAAATTTTTAGTTAAATTAACTACATATAAAAATTAATGTAAAAAGCTTTTTTTGAACTACCAACGAAAAATAGCGACAATTTGACTGATCTCATAAAATATAATTATTATAATTGGTGATTCTATAGAAGTTTCTTTTTATTAATACACATATATCATTGTATTTACCAATATCAATTTAAAAGTAACATGCTTGAAAATGAATGAATTAAAATAGCATCAAACTTACTAAAATTATTAAAAAATAACTATAAATAACAAACAAAATATTCTATTTTCTAAAGTTTTATAAGACTATTTAGATTTGAAATGTTTTTCTTTTATAAGGGTATTTTAAACATTTTAATATTTATAAAAATTTCTATTAATCTTAATGAAGATTTTAATCTAATTTCCAGGGATCATTAAAATATGAATGTTACAAATAGTTGAATTTTAGATACAAATGAAAGTATCCAACAACTATTATAATAACCCAAAAAGTTAATATTATAAGCAATGTGAATTGAGCAATTTTATAGAGCCCCTAACATATCAGTGTTTATATGACACTTATAGACATCGAGGACGCACATTTACAACTGGTATATTAACCAAAGTACAGAGTTGTGCAAGTCCCATGGCACCTCGTACCATCTGTCGTTCCATCACTTTTAGTCGTCAAATTAATGTCAAGTCTTTGAAAGTGACGACCACTCTACTAATGCCAAATGGAATTCCTAGCAACAGTGGAACTATGTTTTTTATAATAATAATATGTATAATAACTGAGTTGAAAACAACAACCCTTGGGTCGACAATGTTTGTAAAATACCATTTTTTTAAAATATTGCTTGAAGAATACCGATTTCATTTGTGTGTGAATACGTAACTATACATATAAAATTGTGTATAACATTATATACATAGCTCTGTATTCACTGGCGTACGAAACCCCCCCAAAATTTATAAGCTAAGCGATAATTTTGGACGATAAATAATAATTAATAACAATAAAAAAGATCATATCATACTATAAATATTTCCACAATAAAGTAATCGAAAACAGGAATTTTTGTAAGCGAATAATATGGGCAGTGCCACATCTAATTTTCTTTTAATTTCAACCCCCCCCCGCAATTTAATTTCTGTATACGCTACTGTTTGTATTCAACTAAAACATAATAAACATCTTACCAAAGTAAGTATCAACTTTATTGTAAGAAATTAATTTTTATTTAAATAAATCAATTTAAACATGTACATTTTAATGACAAAAATCATTATTTAACGGGAAGGTAGTACTTTTTATAAACCTCATTGAATATCAACTAAAAATCAAATTTAAAAGATTACTGATTTTTATAATAATGTATTGTTCCCACATATTTTAAGTCATTAGTACTGATTACTATCACAGGTTAAGTTATTCCCAAAAAATTCTTAAAAAAGTATAAACGCGTCGAACACATTGAATCTATAAATATCAATGAAACAAGAATTATATTGCTAAAATAGTAAAATAATGCTGTAAAAGTGAAGGTAAAGAAAAAGTTAGATTAATATTTTGGTAATTAAAAGCTTTTAACCAATTTTTTCCATGAATAACAACAACAAAACTGATGATAAAATGAACAACGACAATGATAAATATAGCAAAAAGAAAAAAAAGGTAAGATAAAGTAGAAGAAAAATAATAATAAAAATGATAAGAACAAGTCGAAAATAAGCCAAGCCGTCAGTATAGCTCGAAATTCGGATTAGTGTCTGTCGCTCCGTACATAAATTTTATAACAAATTATTTATTTATAAAAGTGTATTTAACAGTTGTGGCTCGTGGCTTGAATGACGGGACGATCACACCCCTTACTAAAACTAATTTAAAGAAGAAAATTAATTATATATTCTTAATTCTACATTTTTATTAAGAATGAACATTTTTAAATAGTAAAATAGTTATAAATACATTTGTCTTGTGCGAACATTAGAGTTGTTTCCCTTAATATACTCGTTTACACACACGAGTAATGTTTGGACAACCGGCAGCGTCTTCCATTCGGTATAATAGTAGTATATTACTATTTTGGGTAATTTATTTTTAGAATTAACTGATTATCGTTATCAGTTGTTATACTTGTATAATCGCTATTATTATTATTTTCAAGTTATTTTCTATTGCGACCTTTAAACTAATAATATGTGTTTTATGTTATTATATTTAATTTGACAATTTTTTATATCTAAGACTGGCGACATTATATTAGATATAATATCGCTAGTCTTAGACTTTTAATTTTAAAGACGCATCCCCACTACCATCAACCAAGAGCCGCCAATGGTATTTAATACTATAATATCTTTTTACTATAAATTAATATATTATATTTCTATTAAACATAGTTATTAAGCTTTTTCAATTGTGTAGTTTTTTCTTTATTACTAGTTTTAAACAACTNTAAACATAGTTATTAAGCTTTTTCAATTGTGTAGTTTTTTCTTTATTACTAGTTTTAAACAACTATAATGGTCATTGATCATTTTTTTTGTAATGTATAAAATTAGTGGGGTAATTTTGAAATAAGAATTAATTGTCAAATAGTCACTAATTTTGAACTTAAATGAGTTCCTGGTACTGAACTTTTTATTTTTGTTTTAACTTCTGTATAAACGGCATGGTTAAAACATCATCAGTCGATACGACTTATGATGTTTTACATTACATTGTTGATTGCTAGGTTGCTGAAACAAGTTTTCATAATTTAATGTAGCATATATCTAATATTGAATTAGTTTAAAGTAAACTTCATTGGCGTGCTCATGATTTTTCAT
>NW_026100171.1:0-6750 GCF_025091365.1 Daktulosphaira vitifoliae
TAAATGTTAATTAAAAATTTTAATTAAATAGAGATTTATGTTATGTAATATACATTACATATGTAAATCACTTAAATTTACTAAATTTTTTTTAAATTGAAATACACTTTACTATAATGGTTCTAATTGATATGAAATACATAATTTCGACATTGATTTATAAAAATTATTAACAGGGAATATAAGTTCATGCTTTTGCATCTTAGGAAACTATATTAAGTGAGCTACAAATTCATTTCTGAACAATTTTAATAAAAATATGAAGTTTAACAATGAATATTTTGGGTGTTTAGGCATATTTGTCATATAATTGGTTTTTTGAAGCTATTCCTGCATATTATTTCCCATAAATTCAGAATATACTTTTTTCAACAATGGTAAAAAAATACTAAATATATAATTCTTTAAATCATTTTTTTTTCATTCCTAAAACGTCAGCAACATTTTAGTACCTATTTTTGTAATTGTAATTTCTATTCTTTTATAATATTGATTGGGTTTTATGTATTCTAAGCATTTTAATGGAATGTTTATTAAGGTACTAGTAATGTTTATTACTAGTACCTTCAGCTGTTCAAACATGTGTATTTCTATCTATTCATTTGTTAAAAAAATTTTAAGAATCTAAATCTAACTGAAGAAATAAATGGTAATAATTTATTGTATTTTAAATATTATTATTTATTTATCCTACTTATTTCACCAAATATAACTTTCAATGTAAAAAAATTATTTGTTGACAATCATTAATAAAACACTGATAGTAAGAAGTATTATTTAATTTTTAGATTAAGTATTATATTTTTTTTATAATCATAGTTGAGTAGGTACAAAATTTACTCGAATATTTCAGATTTATATTTATAGTCATTTTTTTTATGATTAAAATAAAAAATAGAAAAAAATAGTTTATTGGTTTTTACTTAAATGTTATAGTTTATAATAAAAAATAAATTACATATTTTAAATATATGAATTGTTATTTTAAAATAATCTTAGGTTTTTAGTTATAGGCCTTAGAGGTCTAAGCATCTCCTTAGTTTACAAATTGGCCCCCCCAAAATTTAGAAGTATATGCATTGTTTTACAAAATTTTTTAGAAGGGGAATAATTAAATGATAATGTTTNCCCCCAAAATTTAGAAGTATATGCATTGTTTTACAAAATTTTTTAGAAGGGGAATAATTAAATGAATAGTCTACTGTATTTAGTGCATATTTGCATGCCTTTTTCGTTTGTTTTTTATTGCATGAACTGCAGTTATATATTATCGCTCTACTCCAAATAGAAAAATCTGAAATTCCCGCCAATAGACAAGTATTGTGTTCCACACTTAATTAAGATTTATTTTTGAGACTTAATTTTCAAAAGTTCACACAAAGTAATATTTTTAATATTATTGTGCATAACTATTGTACAATACTACTCAAATGAGGCACTAATGCTACGCTGCGTGCAGAGACCTTTGGACTTAAGATAACATTCAGCAACATGTTATCTTCTCAAATCACCTTCGACGGTTCCGTATTGTCAATTAAAATCGTAAAAAACCAGATAGTTAACAAAAAATAATAATAATAATAACCTAACTAAAGACAATAAATGTCCATTATCGTCCTCATCTATCCACCGAAATCATTATCTACTATCAACATAAAGAAATAAAAGTTATTCATAACTTCAAACCGCTATTTTATTCATTCTACTGAAGGACCTAACGTCAACAATAATATATTTAATGGCCCTAATCAGGAATAACCGGATACCAACAATAATGCATAAAAAAACATACTACTATCACCTATCTTCATTAAAGGTGTTCTTGACTTCATAAACTTGCGAAAAAGTTTTATCTCGATCATTGTCCCAGACACCTTTTCTTGTAAATTAACAACGAATCAACTCAAAATCCATACAGATAACATGGATAATTACAGGAAGCTAATACATTTCCTAAAAGATATTAACACCCAATATCACACCTATTAGTTATAATCCAACAAATCTCTAAAAGTTGTTATTAAAAATGTACACCTATCCACCCCAGTAACAGATATAGTCTAGAATAAATAGGCCACACTATTAAAAATGTTATGAACATCTACTTAGAAAATAGACACTTTTTATCATACGATCTTCCTATTGTTGCAGCACCTTTGTTATATAATCTTTTCATCTTGGATCAGCTCACTACACCATACACCACTACCACTGACGATAAAGCTCTCCTAGCCCTTTGATGCCAATCCTGCAATGGCCACAAATCTTATTCAAAAACATCTCAATCTGTTATCAACTTGATACAAAGAATGGGGATTAAAAATCAATGAGACAAGATCCATCCATTACTCTAAAATGAACAGTCTGCCCATATATTTACTTCAATAACATATCCCTACAAACCACCCAAAATATCAGATACCTGAATCTACACCTAGACTGCCACCTTACTTGGATAATTCATTCCAAAAGTCTCGTTTTAAACAACTCTTCTGTCAATCACGTTTCCTTCTTACATTACAACACTTCAATCTCAAAAATAAACTTTTTATAAACAAATTACTCCTCAAACCAATTTGGATATATGGCATCCAGCTTTAAGGACCCCTCAAATCATCCGACATCAATAAAATACAAAACTTCCAAAACAAATGCCTCCACCAAATAACAAAAGCCCCATTTTAAGTCTTCAATGATACCTCCCATAATCTCTCCATACCAAAATTCCAAAAAACTGCTAAAACATTCAACAAACGTTCACACTATAAAACATTAAACCATCAAAACCCCCTGATCTCTGATCTATCTGTCCACTCTATCCCTGGTGACCCCAGAAGGCACCTAAAGCGTTACAACCTATTGGTTCACTAATCTATGATTACACCGTCATGAAGTATCAACATTGATTGGCCTCTTCTACCAAGCCTACTATCTCTATATATTATTTTATATAGTAGCATAAACATCATTTGTGCTATTGTAATAAAATTTATAACAGATTAAATGGCTAGCGTTGAAATAATCATTCTATATACATGTATGTATTATTATCATTGAAGTTTGATGGTAAATTGGATGTTAAATTATATCCAAAATTTCAAGAAAATATTTATAATAAATTTTACTTAAAACTTACTTTTTTGTACTGGCAATGTTGACTGCATCATATTCCAGTCATTTATAAATAATTGAGTATTTCTAATACTACTACTATATAACTGTTTATGTAGCAGAAAATTATACTTAGAAACTACAGCATTTCTACATTCGATAAACTTGACATAATCATTCCAACAAAATAACCTATCTTCTATTTTATTTGTTCTAAAAACAAAAAAGTACATCTATTTTTCATTCATTAAAATTGCATGCGAGTTTGAGAAATGACATCTGTTATGAGATTATGTAACAGAATAAAAATAATAGCCTTTTAAAATAATAGTTACTAGAATGGCTTTGATAATTGGATAAAACTGGTATTTGGATTGTACAGTTGCAAAAAAGAACACATATACAAATTAATATTTTTTTTTAATTTTGGGTTTTTCTATTTAATTGTTATAAAATTATCAAAAAAAGACAAAATTACAGAAGAATTTCTTTTTGGGCATATTTTTTTTTTCAGTTGGATGACATTGGTTTTTAATGTATGAACTGACAACTTTTCTATGAATTATTATTTTTCAAGTTAATTTTCTTTGAGAAAGAATATAAATCTCTCTTTAATTAATTACAAGTTAGTCAAACTATAAAATTACAAAAATATTACATATTTTTAAGTTATATTAAGTAACAATAGTTATTAATATCTTGCCTAGTTTGATAATTTTACATTTTATATTTTTGATGAAAAAATATATTAACCTGTTAACATTGTCTGCAAATCTAGACGAGAATTCTTCAGAAATACCATCAAGACAAAATAAAAACTTAACAGCGAAAAGTATATAGGACATAACACTAATTTCAGGATCAGGTAAAACTCTTTTGAACTCCATGTTAGGTGGTATTAAAAGCAGTAGTTTACAAACAAATTCAGTGACACCAACTATAAAAATATGATTAAATTATAAATAGATAATATAAGGCTTATCTCAACTAAATTATTAAGCGAAATAGCATTAAGTGATAATTAATTTTATTGAAATATTTATTAATTTATAATACCAGGAAGTTGTAACTCATCACAAAATCGGTCAGCAAGCTTTTTAAAGTCAATTGAAGGTAGTCGTTCAGCTTGTAAATACCGCAATAACATGGCTAATTCCAAATGCAAACTATGCCTTGATGTATTTCGTAACATAGCTGATAATGGAATACTATGGTGTACATTTGGAGGTAAAAAAAGATTAACACGATTTACATGAAGATGTCCTTCATAAATCCATCTAAAAAAGAAAATACTTTTTCAAAACTAATATATTTTAATATTATACACATATTGATAGTCATGTATTTTAAGGGGTATACAATTCAGGATTGTCTATAATTTTCAAAGATACAATATAGTTAAAGGTTAAACTCGACAAAATTAGGTAATACTAATTTTTAGATACATATAAAATAAATCATTGGTTAAATGTCAACAAATAGCACACTTTTATACAAAAAATTACCTAAGTAAATCTGATAAGTAAATATCATCTTTATTAATTAATAATCCTAAACGAATGATAGTAATTAACTTTTTTAAAGTCAAATGGTTTTTTTTATCTTTAAATTTTATGTTCTCCCATGATTTTTGAACGTTTTTTAAGATAGGTTTTTCATCATTAGGAATAGATTCACAATCCATCGAGTTCAATGCTTTTTTCATAGATGAAGACAATTTAACTCTAAAAAATTTAAATTAACATTGACAATACAAAACATTTAAATCTTTGACAATGTAACTTACTTGACTTTACCAGATTTTAAACTTCTTTGTAGCACACTGATATCATCAGACATGATAATCGAATCAGTATTAGAAGTTCTTAGAGAAAGATCTAATTTACCCAATCTACGATTAATCTAAAAGTAATCAATTGAATTAAAAATACTTCATTTACAAAAAAATGTATAAAAATTATATCATTACTCTATACCGCTGTTGACCTTGTGATAACGGAATGGATGAAATGTTAGACTGATTCATTGAATTTGCAGAAACAGATGTTCTTGTTCGAAGTTTTACTCTTTTACCACGTACTTTATATACATGTTTTGGTCCTAATAATCTTTTCTTTAAATTTTTAATCCCATATAAAATTTCACCATCACTTGGATCAACACATTTTTAAAAATAAAACTTAAGTTAAAATAAATGTTAAATAATAAAATCATTTGATTTCAATAAATTTTTTTACAGAAAATAGTATACTTATTAAATTTTTACTAGATGTCTAAATAAATATTTTGTTTAAAATTTAAAAACAGATTATCATTGTAAATTATTTTTTTTTAGTATTATTTAATAAAACTATTATCATTANAAAAAAAAAAAAAAATGAAAAAACTCGATGGGGTGGTAAAATGCATTTGTTCCTTTTTTTGTATTATTTAATAAAACTATTATCATTAACATAATGAAATAATAAAAATACACTTTAAATATTTTTTAAAGCAATATTCATAAAAAACTATTGGAAAAGCTCTAATATTCAGTAAGAATCTTATAAATATTGAGATAAGTATACGTTACAATTTTAATTTATACTAAGCTTATAAATTTCACATGCAATCCAATTTAATCTAAAAGAAAAATGCTTTAACAAATAATTAAATTAATACAGTCACATACGTATCAATTATAGAAGTATTTAATTTAGGAAATTTTTTTGATTTTTTTGATATGAATGCAGCTTCAATTACTTGCAAATATTGAACCCATATTTGCAATATTGTAATTTTCAGTGATGGTTTTGCACCAAGTTCTATTACTTCTTGTGTAAGTCCTAGTAATATTAAATTGAAACATTCCCACGACAGTAGTTTTTTGTTAGTACTCAATTGAGACCCAGTTGTTATTTCATAATCTCTATTTTCACTTTCATCGGGTCCATTTCTATTATTTTCACCATAATTTACTTGCACTTCTCTTACAGTCTGTTAAATTAAAACTTTGTGAATAATTTACAAAAATTATTGTTCAATAATCATAATGACACATATCATTATATTTATCATACTGATAATTTAACTTAAATTTTATGGATTATAATCGAATTTAATACTACAATAAAAATATTTTAGATCTAAATAATAGTCTTATCTCTAATTTATCATTATGAATTTCAAAATTAATTTTTAAAAGACAACTCTTTAATTNTCTTATCTCTAATTTATCATTATGAATTTCAAAATTAATTTTTAAAAGACAACTCTTTAATTTTAGGCGCAAGATATTCATACTAAATAATTACAAGTAGTATTTTGAGTTAAGAATATGGACAGAGATTTTAATGTGATATATTATTGTTGTTTTATTTAAGGAAAAATAATTACGAGAAAAGGTATTTAATTAAACAAAAACAATAAAATTGTAGTCTTCAAATCATTATTAGATGATTCAAATAATTTATAGCAGTTCTATAATTGTAAGTTAATACAGCCTTATAATATTAACTTATACATAATAAAATTTAGCTAACCTGAGACTGAATACCACATTCATTACATACATAAGCACCATCGATTACAGTGAATTCATCACCACCACATATATAACAAACATTATTCTGCATTATGAGTAAATTAATATGTAGTTTA
>NW_026100172.1:0-3854 GCF_025091365.1 Daktulosphaira vitifoliae
TATCAAATACGGTGAAAGGTTGTGCGCCGTCATAATGGACACAAAGATGGTCAAGTTTATCAAACCAATATACGTCGGTTTGCTAATGTCAAGCAGTGCTTGACATTAGCAAGACGCTAATGTACAAGTATTTCTACGACGTATTGAAACCACATTATGGCAACGCAATCGAATAGGTTTACATGGATACTGGTGAGTACAACCGTACAGTAGAAATATTTCTTTACAATATTTATATATTTTTAATTTTTCTCAGACTCCTTCATATACCTACTCAGAGTAGGCGACTTCTACCAGGATTTAGCTGGTAGCCCCGATTTACTGGTGCACGTGGACGCATCTAGCCTGCCCAAGGATCACCCTTGCTACTCCACCGATAGAAAGAAGATGCCCGGCTTGTTTTCAGACGAGACCAGTGGCCTCACTCTCTTTGAGATCGCTGCACTTCGATCAAAGTGCTACGCATTTGACATGGAAGGCAGCGAACTCATAAAGTCTAAGGGGATCCGCGGACACGTCGTTCGGAACCATCTGTCTTTGGACGATTACAAACGGTGTTTGTTTAAAGACGATGGTGACGATGGTGACGATGCGTCAAAACGAGCATTGGCTGGAGAGAATGCCCGTGCGGTCATCGGAGTGATACATGGTGGTGAGTGTCCACCGGCATTATCGTTACCCTACACTCCGTACCGACAGAACGTGTCAGTCCGTTCGTTTGAGCACGAGGTACGGACTTTACGTACAACCAAGTTGGCGCTTAACCGTTTTGATGATAAGCGCTACACGCTCAACAACAGAATCGACACGTTGGCCCACGGGCATTATGCTATACCACCACCGGAAGACCTATAATTCTTATCATTGTAAAAAAAAATATCGTCAATAATTGAAAATTTTTTTTTTGTAAATATACATGTATATAAGTAGTTTTAAAACATTTTTTTAATGTAACATAATGTAGTAAGAAATTGTATTTTTTCTAAAAAATATATGTATATGCGTGTACATATCTGTAAATATATATATATATATATACTACAACGTTTTTTTCTCATCTATACAGTACAATAGTTGTACGTGTAAGATGCCATAGTATTTAAACTATAGTTACATAATGGGATATCACATTTTGATGGTAAGGTATTATCCACCAAAACTCTAAGAATACCCTACTGTATTTTACATGCATATGATATCGTACAACTAGGTTTTTGAGCATGTTTTAACCTTTCTGAAGAATTAAAAAGAAGAAAAAAGAGTTTTTTTCATATGATAGAAATAAAATCCTAGATAATAATCATTATTTTAAACATTATTATTTAAACGTATTTATAGTCTTTGTATCCATTATAATTTTAATTACAAGTTACGTTAAAAACGAGATTTTCACTATGTCTCAGTATATAATAATAACAGCACATGTCAATGCAACATACGTTTATTTTAAACAATTTTTTTTTTTTTTTAAATTATATACATGTTTTAGATACTTGTCGACAGATAGCTATTACTAACAACTACTGTTGGTATTTCTTGGTTATTTGTATTTGATGGTATGATTGGTTCCGACTGTATATCATCGGCCAGCGACCCAAAAAATGTCGAGCATACGTTTTCTCCGTTAGAAGACTGTAAAAAAAAATGAAATATATTTATTAATTACGTTCTACTCAGTTAGAAAAAAAAAAAAATGTAATTCACCATTTCTTTAGTATATTCTTCCAGCATCGTCCACCGTTGTTCCAACTGCTGGCTCGCAAATTGTTTTATTTGGCTTATGTAGCTCAGATCGCTATTGGGTAAACTATTTCTAATCGTATAATCCGAAACCGCATTGATCAACATACATTTGTTTTCCACATTTACTTCATACTGAGATTTCATATATTGAGCCATCTGTTCCAACTGTTGTAGAACCAATGGTTGAATTACAGTCATCTTTTGATTGATAGTCTCAAAGATACAACATTCCAAAGCGCTGAGTTTTAAAATGTCTGATTGGGTGAGTAACACTCGGCATTCATCTTGTGCTTGTGATTCAAAGACTAGCGAAGACTCTCCTTGAAACGTAGTCTTTGAGAGTGTGACGTATTCATCCTTGAGTAAAATAATCTTTTGTCTTGATACAGGGTCGAAAATTAGCGACAGAATATTACCCATCAACGTATAAATCCGTTGTAGGAAATCTATCGTTATAAGTATGTAACGGGTTGACGATAGTAAACGAATAGTTACGTTAAATCGATCTTTTGGATCCAATCCTATCTGAACGAATTTACGAGGATTGAAATTCAAAACGTAATCAGTGCAATCGATTAATTCACTGTGAGGTTGGGGTTTAGCAAATGTTTGTTTGTTATAGAATTTGGCAATTGTAGCGAGAGAACCAGCCATTCTTAAAGTATACAAATATCGACTTAACACATTACCAACAAGTTAAAGTAACGTCTGTTTATATAGAAAATCTTATAACGATTAGAGCGCTATGCTTACACCACGGTGAAGTTATTAACTAATTTAAACCCAATAGTAATTAATAGTCTAATTTTCGCCGTTAGATATGATACAAACAGTTGTAAACACAAGCAGACGGGGTTCAAACAGGATGAACAGGGATTTGAACGCGTTCAGACAGGTTTTAACATGTTCAGACTTGTTGTATCGAGATTATACGATTCCAGGACATGCTGTTCGGTAAACCGACACAGTGTCCCTACTACTTTTATAAACAGCCTACTACATGCCATACATAGT
Source organism: Daktulosphaira vitifoliae (assembly GCF_025091365.1). Classification (NCBI taxonomy): domain Eukaryota; kingdom Metazoa; phylum Arthropoda; class Insecta; order Hemiptera; family Phylloxeridae; genus Daktulosphaira; species Daktulosphaira vitifoliae. Next base: position 2,758 of record NW_026100172.1, read on the forward strand.
ACAACCTGCTAAAAATACCATAGCGTATAGTAAATTTGCTATTTAATGTGTAAAACTCTTCTTTGCACTGCTTAGTACTATAGACTTTTATTATACACAAAGGCATAAAGTTTAAATAAATATGACAAAATTGTATAAAATAAAAAAAATAGTATATATTATTGAATTTTAAATCTTACAAGTTTATGATACTAAGTTTTTTTAATTTTTTTATATAAATAAGTTTAAAAAACAAGGAAAAATATTAACAAATTACTGAAAATCAAACAAATATGCATTTCCACTTTTGCCTCTATATAATAAATGTAATTTGTTGTCATCATTGTTGATATTGTAAGCTTCGATTTCTTCATTAGTTAATTTCAATCTCGGGATAAACACATTCATATTGTTGAATAGACAACCAACAACGACAACCCCATTTCGTGTGCTTGTATTTTTCATAGATATGATTTTGTATGGCGTGTGTTCCTCCAAATCACTTAATTTTGAATATCTTTTTAATGCACTCTGATCGTTCAACTGTTTCTTTAATTGCTCCATTCTAAAATAAAAAATTAATAAATATTTAACAACTCTAAACATAACTAGTAACCAAAGTCAGTAGAAAATAGTTTAAATGAAAAATATATATAAATGTATTACTTACTTTATTTTATATCAAAAGTCTTAGAAATTCTTTAGGACAACAAATAGAAATAAACAAGCAAATGGTTTTTGGTATAATCGCTTTGGAAAAGATAATGAGTGAATGATCCTGAACTTGATGTGACGTTCTTTTATAGGGGTCAAAGATCTTGTTTAGACAAGTTTTGGTTGGTTTAAACAGGTACAACACAAACAATGACGGAAATATGCTTACCTAAGCGTCTGGTAGACGGTAATAAAATTCCATAACGACAAACGTTGCCATTGTTCTCATAAAACGCGTAGGCGTGAAAAAAGACAACGTTGCCATTTTTCTCATAAAATGCATACGGCAGTGACCATTAATATATTGTAACATCTTTGGAATTATGCTGACCTAAGCGTCTGGCATCCGATGATAAGATTCACACGACAATAATCATTAGTGTGCGGTGACCTCTTTGATGTTT
>NW_026100172.1:4807-6735 GCF_025091365.1 Daktulosphaira vitifoliae
GAGGAGACAACCATTTCCGAATGGCTACCTACCCCACCACTGACATGAAGTTATAGTGCGCATGCGCACTTTAATCCCCATTTTAATTGACCTTAACACCCCCACCTAAGTTACCAATTACCCCCACTATCGTGAGACCACGGCTCCCATTACCCTATCTATGATAAGACCACGCCTACTCCTTACCCCCACCCTCATAAGACCACGCTTCCCCTTACCCCCACCACCGAGAAACCACGTTTATTGTTTGACCTTGACCACGGTCATTACCCCACACCATCGTGAGACCACTCCTCCAATTCCCTCCACCATTTATAAGAACACACCTCCCCTTACCCAATCAATGATAAGACCACGCCTTCTCCTTACCCAATCAATGATAAGACCACGCCTTCTCCTTACCCCCACCCTCATGAATGCGATCCTCCATTACCCTCACCATCGAGAGACCACGCCTCTCCTTACCCAATCAATAATAAGACCACGCCATCTACTTACCCCCACCATCGAGAAACCACGCCCACTGTGTGACCTTGACGTTACCCCCACCATTGAGAGACCACGCCCACTGTGTGACACGCCCCTCCCCCGACCACGACCACCCACCGGGCGGGTGGGTAGGTGAAGGTGTGAGGCGGGGGGCCTAGAACTCTCTATTTTACCCTACTTACATATATAATAGCTAGTGTACAAAAGTGTATATGATATGACAGATAAATTAATTATTTGTTTGTATAATAGTAATATAAAATACAGATTATACATTTTTCATTGATAAATGTAAGATGCGTAATGCAAAGCATTAGTCATATTACGACAAATTAATTGGTACAACAAATGCATTGATCATTAATTACAGAAATTCTCATGACTTCATACTCATAAAAAAATTACATGATTTTGACTGTTTTGGACGATTTCCTTTATTTAAGGGTAGTTTTTTTTAAATTACTGCGCTGATTGTTTTAAGTAGAAACGTTCTGTGATCTTTTGACGTATCGTTAAGCAAAATCGATCTAGTAAGAGTGGGGTTATAATGTATTGTGATAAAAAATATATACACGGCAGTATGGAAGCTAAAGGAATATCATAAAGGGCGTGCGCCTCACTAACAACAATCGCCTTCTAAAATAATATTTTAAATACTTGTACTTCTTAATATAATCTTTATGCTATCAAGTGTAAATTATTATATCAATTTACATTTAACTCTAAATGTTTAATTATTTTATTGATTATCAGTTGAAATAAATGTTAAAAAAATAAAATAAAAATCATTTTAGTTTGACATAAAGCAAACATGCTAATAACAATATAAACATTACAGTATATTGCATAAAAGAAGATTTCCTAAGTTTCTTAAATACAATTAAAGAAAATATTATTAAAAGAACATGGACATCTAAACAAATAAATGAAAATATGGCAATACATGTATTTGAAAAGAATAAAAACATCTCAATACAGTTACAAATTTGTTCATCCGCTCTCTATACTCGTTTATTCATGTAATAAAATATTTTTATTCAAAATTATTCAATGATGTTAATAAGAGTTTAAAAATTAATTTTCACTTTTTGTAAACTAGTTTTTTGTTAAAAAATTATTTTACAGAGTTTCTCACTATTTTCTGACAAATTATAACTTTTAATCCACTGATTATTTTCCGTTATTTATTTATGTTTTAATTTGCTTAGGACTATGATGATATTATAAAAATTATATACAGAATTATTGATAAATGTTTAGAAATACGTTTTCTCTGAAACAATTGCAAAATTAAAATTTTCGTAAAATAAATTAATATATGATTCAAAAGACTCTAAACTACTATAAAATGTAGTTAAACAATTTTCTTTTATCCATTCAGGGTTAAAAAGCCTAAACTTTAATTTTCTTTAATGAAATAATAGGAAAAAAATTTCAGA
>NW_026100173.1:0-541 GCF_025091365.1 Daktulosphaira vitifoliae
GTCCTTCTGCGCCGGACGACGTGGCTGTCTCTGTCTCAGGCGTTCCGCTTCCTCCTTCTTTAACAAAACGAATTCGGCGAACACCTGGACGACCGTCCACGCTTCGCACCGGATGAGGGTGTGTAGAGCGCTATCAGCCTCTCCCGGGCGATCCGAACAGTAGTCGCACATCGGCGCGGCTACTTTACGAATACGATGTAAGTACTCGTTAAAGCAGCCGTGGCCCGACATCACTTGTGTGAGACGATATGTCATCTCACCGTGAGTCCGGCCCACCCACCTGTCCATCCGATCAGGTCCTATGAGGGACCTGGTCCACTCGCCTCACGTTGTTTCCTTCGAGAGGTCATCCGCCTGAGCGCCAGCCGGTCCTCGGGTTCGAGGGACAGGCCGCGTTCTCGGCGGAGCTCATGCCCAGCGGCTCGTTCCTCGGCAAGCAGGTCAGTGGGCGGCAGTGACGACAGGATAGCCGCCGCCACTCCGGACACCGTTCGATACGTCGAAATTGTCCGAATCGTCGCCCGCCTCTGCACCCGAAACA
>NW_026100173.1:1643-5233 GCF_025091365.1 Daktulosphaira vitifoliae
AAAAAAAAAATTGTCCCGACACTTTATCTTCTGCATGTAAACGGCTGCCGTAGTTAAAAAAACTAGTGATGGGAAATATCGAATAGAAACTATCGAACTATTCGATAGTTGTCCACTATTCGAACTATTCGATAGTCATTTAAAAGATATTCGAATAGTAAAAATATTCGATAGATAATGCTAAAAATAAATTATTTGTTTGTATAAACATAATTCGAATAGTTATACGATAGTTTAAAATATTTGAAATTGCCAATCACTAATTTTTACTATTATTAATTGTATAATAATTTATTTATAAGTATTCGATAATTATCTTCTTATTATAATTAAGTATACTTAATAAAAAATTTTAGGTAGAACTAATCGAATATTTTTTAAAACCATTCGGTAGCCCATTCGAATAGTTTATGCTAAAAATAAACTATTCAGTTGTATAAAAACTATTCTAATGATTATTTGATAGTTTTAAAAAACTATTGAATACTATTCGATAGTTCAAAATATTCGAAAATGCCTATCACTAGTCTTTATCGGATACCTACAAATGTACACTTCTAATCATATTTATTCCGCTAGATCCGAGACAAAATCTTGACGAGTTGCGCTTGCAGTTATATTTTAACTAAAAACGATTTTGATAACATATTAAGTCGAAGAATATTTCTGAACTTAATTTAGTATCATAACGTAATGGTTTATTTATTGAAACATTACTTATAATCAAAATTATTACAAAATTTATAATGGTTTTTTAAATAAATATTACGGTCTATGATTATTATGATTCGATTATAGTTTTTAAATTTTGTCGTATTGTTTGAAATTAATCTAAACTTTGGTATTTGATTGAAATTTCTGAGTGGCTAATGTCCCATAGCATTCATTGAACATTTCCCTGTTTCATACATAGATTTTGAACAAAATATTTGTGAGTAAGAGGTAAGATATTGAGGGACTTGATCAGTGTTCGAAATCAAAAATGATAGCAGAATTTTTAGGTGCATAACTGTATACACAGCATACCGCAAATAAAGATCCTGTTCAGTAAATTTCTGTATATTAAAAGTACGCCTTCCTAAGAATCATTCCTATAATCAAATTCATGAAATTTCAAGAATTTATGGAACTCCCTGACAAAATTACATATTAGCAGAATGAAATACAACATAGCGGATATGAAATTGTGTGGAGACTGCAGTAATAAAAAATCGGAATTTTAACGCAGAAAAAACGTATAATCTGTTCCAGGTGAAGCTGTAATGAGGGGCTGGAATTTTAGTATATAGTAAATACCTATGTTAATATTATGTAAATGACTTTTTATATATCTGATGGACAAAAATAAAAATAATATTAATTTTAGGAATATATTTTTTTGCTCCATGATTTAATGCCAACTTTTGAAGCTCGTTGCCCCACTGTGCGTCGAATCGTTGAATCCGTGGATTGACTTGGAGTATATCTTCTCATTGTATGTAAAATTATTTTATAGTTCAATGTCATTACATTTGTATTTTGCGGACGTCCGATTGAATTTAAATATGAATTTATACATTTGAAAATCATATCATACAGAAAAAAATTTGTACAAATGAAAATCGAATTGTTTATCAGTATTGATTACTTCCAAAAAGAATGGCCGTTATCGATTTGAAATTGCCGTTAGATCGGTGTTGACTCTTCTCTTTTCTTTCTTTTGTCATTGACCGTGCTAGGGTGCACACATTTTTTGTTTATCGTCATTTTTTTCAATGATGGAATAGAGCCGCCAATGGCGAACGGCCAGGTCTTTTCGGCGAAGCGTTCAGACCATCGGATGGGTCTTTTCGGAGACCGGGAACCTTTTTTTTTTTATATTATATATATGTAATGAGCTATATTTTATTAATTATTTTATTTCATCGTAAATTAACTTAATTTTGTTTATGTGTGGAGAGCACGTGTTTCCCTTTTCTTCTAGCCAACGCTAAGGAGCGAGTGTCCAGACCGCTCCTGGGGTTCTTCATTAATTTCCGATTAATATTAACGGTTGTGTTCCAATACCGTCCGTGATGTTTGTAATATTATTTTATTTTTTTTGTTTAAATATTTTATTTTATTTGTATTGCCTTTATTTGTAGACATGGTTTTTGATGCATTCGCATTTTGTCCATGTTTAACTTAATTTTCTTTTTTTTTTAACAATTAAATTAAATTTCCTTTTTAATTTCAACTGTAATATTTATTTTATTGCGCGAGTAACTTAATTACTCGCGTGTATTTCATTCCTATTCCTTAATCTAGACACGGGCTACGGTATGTTTTACATATCAACCACATACAACTTTGATTGTCATAATTGTGTTCTATAAACCACGAGGCATTATAGTAATTTATACATATAACGACATATTAACTTAAATTATACTTTTAATTAACTTAAAATTAAATTCCACCTATGGTCCGGTAATCATATCTGATAGGTGTGACACCTCCCCTAGGTGGTGGCAACCTTTGCTACTATAGCTAGTCGTTATGCAAGTGGCAAACCATGTTGTTGTTACAGGCCAAAATTAAAAGCCCACATTGCAATCTAGAGCTTTACATCACCGAATTTTCAAGGGTTTTTGTCAAGAAATGGGAGCTGAACATGAAGTTCTTCTTTACTACACAGAAATACGTTGGCTTTCCAGAGGACAAGTTATGAAACGTTTGTATGAACTTCGCGAAGAAATTTCTTACTTTTTAATAGAAAGGCAAAGCTCACTCTCCAAACATTTCGATAATATTGAATTCATTCATGGATTGGCTTATTTGTCATATATTTTTAGTCATTTGAATGAAGTTATTACATCGATTCAAGGACCATAAGTTACAATTATGAACGCAGACGAAAAAATAAGTTCATTTGTAAATAAAATTCCTCTATGAAAAAAAAGATTGCAGTCTGATAATTTAGCAAACTTTCCAACAATTGAACACGAACTTTCAAAAAACAATACTCTTTTGTCCAGCTCCATAAAAACACAAATTTATGAACATCTTGATAAACTTGAAAATTCATTTAACGATTATTTGAATTCTACATATTCAAAAGCAGACATATGGTTATGTAATCCTTTTGTTGTGGATTTAAATTCAATTGATGATTCAGACCTGGTAAAAGATGAATTAATTGATAAGATCGAGAGAAATGGTGCATCAAGATTTTCAAACCAAAAATGTAATTGAATTTTGGTGTTCATTGACGCAGCCTTATTCTCGAGCTGTGCAATTTTTGATTCACCACTACATATCTCTGTGAGTCTGGATTTTCTTCAATGGTCACATATAAAATAAAATCACGAAACCGATTGGATATCAAAGATAATATGCGTGTTGTCCTGTCCAATACAGTTCCAGATTTAAAGAAAATAATTCTATCAAAACAGCAACAAACCTCACACTAAAGTCTAAACTCTAAAATTTTAATAAACTCAAAACCATAAAATCTCTCTTATGTATCCACTATGTCAGTAACTATGTACGTATGTAACTTAAACTTTTTGTATTATCATTTAAAATTATTAAAATTAAAAACTAAATTGTTTTTTTTAAGGATAGGGGGG
>NW_026100173.1:5965-6733 GCF_025091365.1 Daktulosphaira vitifoliae
CAATCAAAGTTGTATGTGGTTGATATGTAAAACATACCGTAGCCCGTGTCTAGATTAAGGAATAGGAATGAAATACACGCGAGTAATTAAGTTACTCGCGCAATAAAATAAATATTACAGTTGAAATTAATAAGGAAATTTAATTTAATTGTTAAAAAAAAAAGAAAATTAAGTTAAACATGGACAAAAATGCGAATGCATCAAAAACCATGTCGGACGGTATTGGAACACAACCGTTAATATTAATCGGAAATTAATGAAGAACACCAGGAGCGGTCTGGACACTCGCTCCTTAGCGTTGGCTACAAGAAAAGGGAAACACATGCTCTCCACACATAAACAAAATTAAGTTAATTTACAATAAAATAATTAATAAAATATAGCTCATTACATAAATATAATATAAAAAAGAAAACGATACCCGGTCTCCGAAGAGACCCATCCGATGGTCTGGATACTTTGCCGAAAATATCTGGCCGTTCGCCGTTGGCGGTTCTACTCCATCATTGAAAAATATGTCAATAAAACAACAAATGTGTGCACCCTAGCACGGTCAATGACAGAAGAAAGAGTCGAGAAGAGTCAACACCGATCTAACGGCAATTTCATATCGATAACGNGTCGAGAAGAGTCAACACCGATCTAACGGCAATTTCATATCGATAACGGCCAGTCTTTTTGGAAGTAATCAATACTGATAAACAATTCGATTTTAATTATATTTCTCTTTTATCGCCTTATCTAGCGGTCAGAGGCAAAATAATGAGT
>NW_026100174.1:0-232 GCF_025091365.1 Daktulosphaira vitifoliae
ATCTTCCCCACGTCGTCCAGCATGCACAGAGGCCGGTACGACGAGGGGACTCCCTCGGGCTTATCGCCTTTCCGCAAGAGCTCTTCCGCCACCTCGCCCGCGGAGACCAGTCGATCGGGCGGAGTGGGCGCCGTCCATCGGGTGATCAGTAGACCGGCCGCGAATAGATCGGCGTCCGACTCCGGGCCGACTTTCCAGCCGACGCGAGCGCCGCGAGGCTGCAGGTCCGGCC
>NW_026100174.1:3511-6732 GCF_025091365.1 Daktulosphaira vitifoliae
CTTGGGGACCGGGGCAGTCCTTGGACAGGTGCCCCACCCTCCGGCACCTGAAGCAGGCACCCTTGCGGTCCGGACCTTTACAGGCGGCCGCAATGTGCCCTCGCTCCAGGCACCTGTAGCACTGAGGACCCTTGTCTTCGAGGATCCTCAGCCTACAGGAGCTCCACCCCACCCTCACTCTTGTGAGGGCCGCTAGGCGTGGAGCCAGCCGAATGGGCAGGTCACACCTGGCGTACCGCCCCTTGCCGACTCCGTTGGTGCGGACCATAACCGCACCAACTTCGGCCTGGCCCCCGTCAGGGGCCTGGAGGGCGGAGACCAGGGCGGATTTAATGTCCCCTGGCTCCATCCACTCCTCTACGTCCAGGAGCATGACGCTGCAGGTCTTAGTCGGCCTGCTGACCCGAATGTCATGCTCCTGAAGGGCCTCCTTAAGCTTGGCGACCAGGAGGTCTGCGTGCGAGGCCACGCCCTTGACCTCCAGCAGCACCGCCCCTGCTTGGGTCCTCCTAGTGCTGAAGTTAACTTGGACCCCCAAGGCCTGGAGGTCAACAGCCGCCATGGCCGTTTTCATAACGGCCGCTTACTCCTGCCACGCCTTCAGGGGCCCAATTACCACCGCCTCCGTGCGGGGTACCTTCGCCTTCATCTGGGCAGCCGAAGGCTTCCTCGACCCCGCTTTCGGGGAAGGTTGCTTCGGCTTCAGGGCGGCCGGTCTTACGTCCCGGGACCCCGGGTCGGTCGGCTTCTTTACCTTGGCCTTCCGACGGACGACTTCGGTCCACAGCGGCACTACGGAAGTGGTGCTCGCCGGAACCTTGGCCGTCTCCGGGGCCGTTGGCGCTGTTTCGATCGACGTAGCCGGTTTGTCCGCCAACTGCGGCTCGGGCGCGATGACCGCTTTCTTCTTCTTTCCCGCCTTTCTCTTCCCCCGCTTCTTCACCCTTCTGGGTGTTTGCATCGCAGGGGGAATAGAGGCGGGAGTAACGCCACTGGCATTCTCCGCCACCCGTTCGCCCTTGCACGACCCATTGCCTCCCGCAACCTTCTGGGACTCCGTCTGTGTCGACGAATCGACCTTCGGGAGATCCTCATCAGGTGTGCGGGTAAGCTCCAGGTCGTGCATGGAACGCACACTTCTTATAAGTGCCATGGCCGCCGTCACCACGTTGGCGTGCGGTGGTACGACTTCCATGACACATTCTAAGACATCCGCCAGGTGGACAACCAGCTCCAGGCCGGCCGTCAGGACGGTCCTGGAACTGGCTCGGTCCAGCTTCGACCGCGGCGTGCCGTCCTCATGGAAGAGGTCGGCAGCCGCGATCTCCACACACTTCCGCCTCTTGGTCTCCGGCNACCGGTGGGAGTGGCTTGGTCGCCACCACTCCCTGCAGTCGCAGTACCAACCCCGTGGTTGGCTGCAGGAGCCTGCCTCAACACTCCTGCATTTACTGTGTATTCGCTTGATCCTAGCGACACCTGGTGGGTACACCCCCCATCAACCGCCGGCACTGGGGCATCCGAGACCCCTGATGCAGTAACCTTTAACTCAGTGATGTCCATTATTCATATAAAATAATTTGTGAGGGGGCTGCCCTCATGGCCGGTCCCTACGGCCAGTGAGTGGCCAACTCACTGGTTGCGTGGTCCGTTATGCTCCTTCTTCTCACCCAAACGCTACCGCTTATTCGTCCATAATGGNCTCCATAATTCGTCCATAATGGCTTATTTCACGGCTACCCTGTATATCTACAGGGCTAACAAGCGTTAGGGCGGCTCGCTGTCCGCGACCGCTTATTCGTCAGTCCAAATGCATGGACTGCTTATTTCGCGGCTAACCTGCATATCTGCAGGCCGTTCCTCTATCCGCAACCTGAGGACGCGCCCGATTCCCCGAGCTAGGGACACTGCGCTCGTGCCGACGTTTCGTAGCCCCGTAGAGCCCGATCACACCGACACTGTAACGCAGCGAAACGGGGCTGAGGTCAGCCCGCAAAGAGCTGAAGCTCGCCATCAGGCGGGCCAAAGCGAAGTGCTGGGCCGAACTCGTGAAGTCGGTGGACCACGACCCGTGGGGGAAACCCTACCGGGTCGTTATGCGGAAGCTCCGNATGGGGGAAACCCTACCGGGTCGTTATGCGGAAGCTCCGCGGTTCACAATTGTATTTTTTTTATTAATTTTGATGTTTATTTTCACCATGAAGATAAAATAGAGTCCGAAATTTTTTTTTATCATAATAAAGTATATTACATTAGCTATAATTTACTGATTTTTTTTTTTTCACACAAAACTTTATATCCAGTAAATATTCCATACGTTTTTAACGTAAAAATTCGTTTTACTTTGTTATCTACAATATTTCGCGTAATAAACAACAAAATCTATGTAAGCAATTTAATGATCCTCACTAATAAGATATTAAATTCCATATATGGAATTACATACATATAAAACCTAATCAGTAAATATTTATTTATGAACGTACAAGAAATTGCAGCAATCCCTTAGCTAGTCAGTTGCATTATCACTACCTGCGTCTAAACTTAAAAAAAAATATTTTCTACGCCAAGATCATTAAGAAGAATCAGAACTGTAAGTGACACTTAAATTTAATAATTAACTTTCCATAAATACATTCTTCACAATAATATATATAACAATAACAATAATCACCAAAAAATCATAAATATGGTTCATTCATGTAATTAGATATATGAAGTCAAAACATGATGGACAACAAAATATATTAAATGCACTAAAGAGATTCTATGAAACAAATGTCGGGTACAACAGATTAGGTATAACAATTATCACTTAATAGATAACCAAAATATTTGGGAAAGTGACGTAGAAAATTACTTTAAACACAAACCAATAGCTTGGTTAAGTGAGCGATTTGCTCACTATTCAAAATATGATATAGAATTTCAACTAAGTCTAGCTTACAACTGTACACACCGGGTAGGCATGTGCAGCGATTGGGGTCATACCGAATGGTTGAGAGTATTAGATAGCAAAAGTGTAACAATGTCACCAAAGAGAATCATCACAAACTATTGGATTAATTTAATCTGCATAGTCTTAGAAATCGACGCTGTCACAGACTTTTCTGAGATTCGAATTTTAGACAAATATAATTTAGAAATACAAAACAATAAAATTAACAACTCGGTTGATGAGGATGACATTTGGTATTTAGATTCACAACGCGACTTTAAAA
>NW_026100175.1:0-6726 GCF_025091365.1 Daktulosphaira vitifoliae
GTAATGAACCAATTAAAATCAAAGAACACATTGAGGTATAACACTTTAAATTAATATAAAATGAATCAAGTAAATATATGGACGTCGTTTAGAAAAAATAATTTACCTCTTGAATTGCCATTGTCTTACAGATATGACACACTATTAGAAAACTATTTGAACGAGTGATTAAACCATCCTTAATACTTTGTAAGACGATGACATTTCGAGAAGCAAAATATTTTTTCTTAATGATGTCCAAGTATTTACTTGTTATAGCTTTATAATCCGACAATTATATATTATTCTCCTTAGCAATAAAAATACTTAAACTTTTCCTAGTTTATTTCTTAGTGATCAATTTGTTTCTAACATTTCATAATGAATAACTAACTAATAATAAAAAAATGTTATTAAGGCGATTTTGTTTTGCCTGGATTAATTATATTTATAATATCTATTGATAGTCTCATGGAAGTTATTGTTTGCAGTAGAGTTGTTCTTAAAATAAATAATAAGACACTAAATACATAAATAAAATGTATTATCAGTTGAAAGTTACTAATCAATATTCTTTTACGAGAGTGCTAAATTAGTCACAATCTTTTTTTGAAATAACCGAAAAGTCTCAATACTCAATACTTCAATGCTTTAAGAAATATTTATTTTTAGTTGTTTTCATTATTAATTTAACTAACACAGCTTTAATCAAATTTTATACGAGTTTATAAGCAATTGTGTTCAAAGACTAATCAGTCGCGTATTGGGAGGTTAATAACCCAGGTAGCAGAGAAATGAAGCAACCCTTTTTATAAAGAAGTTTAAAAAATAAAAAAAACTCAGCACAGTGGGGTTGCGGGATAGTGGGGACGTTGCATAGTTGGGTCCAGTATAGATTTAATCTGAAAGTGATTAAAATCACTATCATAAGAAACGCTTCGATGCAAATCTTTAGATAGTGTTTAATTCTGATAAATTGATGGATAATTACAAAAGCAAAATCAACTTCTATTTCCTTAATTATACCCAGCTTAGTAATTCTTTTAATTATATAATATATAATTTTTAAAATTAATTGTTTTAAAATTATTATTGATTTTGATTTTTAATATGTTAAAAGTAATTATTTTGAACCTACTTTTTTTTGTCCTTTAAAGTGAAAGTTTTAATTAAAAAAATGTGAATTTATTACCATAACTTTTAGCTCAACTTGCAAGTTTGAAATTGACATTATTAAATAGAAAAAAATGTAATTGTTAAGATTAATATGCAATCAGGAAATTTTATAATTACTATTTACAGTACATTTTTCAGAAAAGTTTGATTTATTTTACTTCTTTATCGTAATAAATAACTTATATAAAAATCATAGTAATCATTTCTAATTAACTTTTGGTGTTTAACAAGATTCTACTATGGAAATATTCAGAATTTAATTAATTTTAATGATTATATATCTAAAAAAACCAATTACATTTTTTTTTAAATTTCGACAGCCATTTGCACATAGAAGATAAGGTGTCGGGACAAATTTTTTTTGATAACCTTTGATTTGACATACGTTTAAAGGACGCAGTATTTCCGGAACATTTTCAATAGTTAAATTGAAAAATTTAGTTTTTGTAAAAAAGTTGCTATTTTAAACCCCCCAGTGAGCAGTTTAAGTGTTAAAATTTCAAAAAATGATATCAAATGAAAGGAAAATATCCAAGGTTTAAGTATAAAAAAACTATGTTGATTTGTTGATTTTTGAAAAAGTTATGGAAGTTTTAAGAAAAAAAAGTTAAAAAAAATGACAAAATTTACCGATTTTTAAATTTGTAATTGTTTTGGAGATTTTCCCCATTTGCAAGGAACGAGGGAAAATTGTTCAATTTTTAAGGGTAATGTCTTCAACTAGATACGATTTGTGATCTTTTGACGTATTGTTGAAAGAAAACGGTTGTCCAGTGAGAGCTGAGAAAAAGTAGTGTAACAGACACAAAAAAAAAACACATCATGGTAAAATTAATACCTTCTCAGCTTCGTATTGAAACTAAAATTGAAAGGCTCACTGAAAAATCTTGGCAAAAAATATATTTAAAAATTTATTTTTCCCAGTTTAAGCTATCTAGAGATATTGTTATTAATGAATCTCAAGTGGGTATTACCTTTTTCTCCCGCGATCAGTCCACCTCTAAAGGTAATAAGCTAATTTTAATAACCTCAAAATTATTTTCGTTATTTGTTACTAATATCCTTATGCATTTAATAATTTTTATAAGTCATATAAAGAATTGAAACATATTTTAGTAAAGTATTACTTTTAGTGTTACACATTAAAACTAATGTAAAGTAAAAAATTTATTAAAAATCTTAAAAATATTATTTATATAAAACAGGTATAAATAACTATTATTTCAGAAAATTGAAGAAGAAATAACCATTATGAGTGACAAACTAAACAGGGTTATAACACACAGTAGAGAAATTGTGGAAAACATCAAAGAAGCTGATGAAAAAGTCATAATACCAAAAACTGTGGAATCATTGGCTCATAAAATGAATCAAATCAACGTATGGATAGATGAAAAACGTCTTCAGGTAAAATAAAAATAATTATTGTATTGTTTAAGTTAACAAAAAACTAACAAAAATAAGTATTTTTAAAATCATTGTCAAATATTGAAAAAAATATATTTTATTTGAAAATTTTCTATTTTAAAATCTTCCCTGTAATTATGTTTAATATTTAATATCCAAAAAGAAGTGTATGGATAAAAAAAAACATTTTTCTATATCATAAGAAAATTTCATCAATCCAATTTTATCTAAAAAGTTAGTTATTTTAAATAGCGGATAAAAATTACAAATTTCCATTTTCTAGAATTGTAATATTATGAGATATTATCACTTAAATATTTTTTTAAGTTAATGTCATCAATTTATTATGATTTAGGTTCTTTTAATGTATTGATCTATAATATTGGCCCAGTAGAATCCGAATAACAGTAACGACATACATAAATACAACATAGTAAAATTAATTTGACCATGATGTGCTATGTGGTATTAATTTAATACCTTCTACAGCATCAAATAGAAGAAAAATCTTCTTAATATTTAATGTAAAATGTAAAGTAAATATTATTGTAAGATAACGCATACAAAATTTTGCTAGTATTATTCATACAATTTTTTAAAAATATATCATTTCCAATATCTTTCAAGCATTTCAGACATTATATTTTCTGTCAATTATTAATTCATTATTATGTAAACATTACTATTCATACATATTCATATCATTATAGTTATTTTAAATTTGATTTTACAAAAGTGTTTCATATTTAATGTTATAAATATAAAAATATTTTTGTATCATTTTTTACTAAAATTAGTAATTGGAAATTGTCGATTACTTATAAAAGATAATTTGTATTCGTTCATAATTTAATAAAATTAATTAATTTGTTATTTTCAGATTGGTAACACCCTAGATGCTTGGCAGAAATTCATGTCCCTATATGATACAGTTATTACTTGGTGTAAAGATAAAACTAAATTTTTAGAAAAACCGATCATATTAAGTACATTAGAATCAGCTAAACAGAAGTCGCATGAATTTTCGGTATTAAGCTTTTAAAGATTTACTTAACCTCAAATTTTAAATTGCCAAAATTTAACTCTTAGGTAGCCGTAAAATCAAGTAAACACCAGAGCAAAAATTTAGCTGAAATGAATAAGGAGTTGGAAATAATAGCTATGTCAACAGATGTTGGATCATTACCAGAAAAGTTGGAAGAAGCTAATAATATAAAAAATGAAGTCGAAGGAAAATTATCAGAAAGAGTAATTAGAATAATTTTCATTCAAAGGTATAATTATCAACATATTAATCACAAATAACTTTTTAGTATGCATTATTACATGAAGCTTGCGAAGAATGGGAACAGTTTGAAAGAAAATTAAAAGATGTTAGAACATTTATTGAAAAATCTAAACATGTTATTGAATCACCAGGTAATAAAAAACGAACCTTGAGGGAACAGCATGATTTAAGAGAAAAAATGCTAGCTGATATCTCAATACAAAAGAAAAAAATAACTTTATCAACAGATAAATTACAGGTATTTCATTAAATCATAACAATATTAATAAAAGACAAATTTTTTAAATTTAAAAATCAGATTCTAAGCAAAACGTTATTAATTAGGATAAACGTGATAACGTATTTTAAAAGAAATTTTTAGATGATGAGTTCCTTTGACCTTAAATCAGCAATACATAACCTTATATTTCGTAATTATCAAACGATTTAATGATAATGTATGAATTGAATCTCAATTAGTAAAATGGTCAAAATTTTTAAATATATATAATAAATTAGTTTTTTGAATAATCTTTAAAACAATATAAGTGTATTTTATTGACTTTTATGTAGCTGTTGTATAACAACATTTTGTTTATAACTTTAAAAGTGATCGTCAACCAATAATATATATTATATATTTATAGGTAACTTATCTATGATAAATATCAATTAAAAAAAAAAATTAAATATCACATGACTTAGGTGTTTTTTCAATATATAATAAAGAAAAAAAACCGGAAATATCCATTACGCCTTTTACCGTTTAAAACTTGATATACTTTATATCAGGGAATGATGCTGATATAACTATAGTGCAATTTACTCCTTAAGTGGTTGAATATTAAGCTTTATTTTTATTTTACTGAAATATTGAGAGTTTCTTAGAACATTCAGGTAACAAACATGAATCGATAGCATCATATTTTAAGATTTAGTGTTGCTGCAAGAAAAAATAAGTTACGAGCAAAAAAAAAATGGTTTATTAGATTAAAAACTCAATTATAATATAATATAATATAAACATACCTTATATTCTTGATGTAAATTTATATTATATTATATTATATATTAAAAATTCCATATTTTATTTTTCAAGGGTATAATATAAGTATTAAAAAAAAAAAAATTAGGATTAATGCAAACAGTATAAAATAATAAATATGATTTCAAGTATTAACTTTCAATATTTAATAGATAGAAATAAATCTTTTCAATTGTATCGAGTCATAAGTTTAAAAAAGACAAATCCAGAATATCCAAAAATAAATTTTCAGAAATTAATTTACAAAATTTGTTTTAAAAACGTTGCTACTAATATAAAATAATATACCTAATAACAAAACACTACATTTGGCTTTTTATAGTATTTAAAATTATTTTTTTAAACAACCATTTGAGAAACGTATGGGTGAAGATCCCCGAAAATATTGAAATTTAAAGGCGGTGAAAGGTGCTCACACAACGGTGAAAAAAATGAAGAAATTATTAAAATATTTGAATAATATAAAAATTCCTTATTCTGGTAACAGGAATTAAACAATGTAATTTATTATTATATTATTTACAAGTTATATTTTCAAAGATAAAAATTATTTTATTGTTGAAAAAAATAACGAGAAGTCGTCTTACCAAATAGTGTTTTCGGTCGAATAAACCGTCGGCCTATAACTATGCCGTTTATGATACACGAAAAAAATATCTTAATACAATACAATTTTAGTTGTGTAGATAGTAAATATATGTTTGTTAATGAAAAAAATTAAAAAATAAAACAGGCATATATGCAATATTTTTATATTATATATGAAAAATAAATTACTTTAAAATCCATAACTTTCCATTTTGCACGTTGTCATAATTTTTTTTGTACAAAAATATATATAATTTTTTTTTTAATTTTTGGGAGGCTAACGGGTCAATTTACGCATATGACTTTGCGACGAAACTAAAAGACACATTTGGAATTTTGCCCCGGGTGCAATATATGGTTGGGTTGCTAATATATATGGTTGCTACAGCTCTGCTCGTAGTTGAAGATTAATAATAAAAAAAAAGTTATTATTAGAACCCCAGTCCATTAGGTAGACAATAAGGACACAAAGACCACAACTCTAATTGACCACAAAGTTTAATTTAAACGAGTTAATACACAAAAAAGGTCCATTCCAGGCCGTATGTTCAAGGTGTCTTAGACACCCTCTGAACTTTTTTTAAATGTACATACTTGTTTATATATAAGGTGATCTGTTTATCATAAACCACTTAATTACTCACATAATATAAATAGTTTTGAAATTTTATTTTTTTATTACTTTTAGTTACACATTTTTCTCAAATTATTAGCTATGTAATACTTTTTTTTAAGTTCACATCTCTTATACAATCCTTATGCCTTGTAAGGGTGTGAACTTTATTTTTAAAATTAGAAACATAGAGNCTTGTAAGGGTGTGAACTTTATTTTTAAAATTAGAAACATAGAGTTTAAATTTTTTAATTAACGAAGATTTTTGTTTTTATAGCATTATAATTTTTATTTGACTTAACTCGTTAATAAACTATAACATTTTAGAATTAAAATTTTCGGAATTAAAATGCATGTATAGTATCTAAAACATCACAAATAAAGGTAACTACTTACCTTCTTAATTTCATCACTATTCATATATATGCAGCAGTTTCTACTAATTATGTGTACTATTGAGTGATATCATCTATGTAGTTCTAAGACACATTGTTGCAACTAAAGGTTTTAACATAAACATTTATAATTGACCCGTCAAAACGAATCTATTAGATACCGGTTAGTATGTAATCCCTCATATATTATAAATTTATTTTAACTTCAATATTCAAAACTTAAAAGTATCAATCTAATAAACAGAAGAAATTATAT
>NW_026100176.1:0-6682 GCF_025091365.1 Daktulosphaira vitifoliae
AAGATAAATTATTTAAAATATGTAGTACATTTTTTTTTGTTAATAGTTTCTTATTGTATATAAATAAAAATTAAAAAATTGTACGTTTTGAATGGTAAATAATAGAAAAAATGTCAAATTAAAAATGTATAGAAAATTAAATTAAAAACAACGGTTAAATGAATTTTTTTTTGTTTTTACAATAAACTATTTATAAATTAACAATTTTAACAATAAGAATAGAACATATACGTTTTTATTTTTTTATGGCTAAATAAGAACTTTTCAAAATTTTTTGTATATATACTTTTTATAGAAAACCTATAAAAAAATCCTAATAAAGTTTTTTGTAAAAGCTTAAGTTTTAGAGATAGACAAAAAAAACTACAAAATTTCCTTTGGGGGGTTATTTTTAACCCCCTTGGGGCACGTTATAAAGTTGTCCAATCGTCTCCAAATTTTGTGCAATTTATTTTTTCATATATTCGAATAATACTAGGGGGTGGCACTTTGTAATATTAAAAAAAACCTCTCATGTAGCTAGGGGTCACCCTAATGTGACCATTATTTTTACTTTGGCAACAGAAGACTTTTTAGCAGCTTTTAATAGTTTCATTGCACGAAGAGAACAATGCTCAGACATATTCAGTGATAACGGGACTGGCTTTTTTGGTGCTAATCGAATATTACAAGACCAAGTCATAGCTTTACACAAATGTAAAAAATTAAATAATTTATTGGTAAACCTCAGTATCACGTGGCATTCCATACCCCAATCTGTACCACACTTTTGAGGCCTTTGGGAGGCGACAGTACAATCTGCCAAACGTCATTTGCTAAAGGTAACAAAGAGAGTAATGTTGAAGTACGATGAAATTGTTACTTTGTTATGTCAAATAGAGGCTGTATTAAATTCCAGGCTCCTCTGCACAAACTCCACTGATCCTTCGGATTTCAACGTTATTACGCCTGCTCATTTCCTGGTTGGTGATTTGTGGTTGCTTCCCCCAAAACCGGATGTTTTATCTGTACCACAAAATCGGTTAAAATGGTTTAAACTCATGCAGTCTCCATTTCAAACCTTTTGGAAAAGATGGAATGGTGAGTATCTGCAAATTGTAAATAGTTAAATGAATGTTTAGTTATAAGTGAAAAATGTATATTATACATTTTTATATTACACATTATATATTATACATTGCATAATGATGGTGTTATTTTCAATAAATGATTATGGTTCTGGGAAAAGCTAACGCAGTCCTACCCAGAGTCATCGATTCAAAGATAAAAAAAAAAAGGTTGATGAATATCTGCCTCAACTTCAATGCCAAGACAAATGGATCTGAATGAAGCGAAATGTTACTTTCGAAGATTTGGCAATAGTAATGAATGATACTGCACCACCTTACCAATGACCGTTGGTTCGAGTCTCTACTGTTCATCCAGAAACAGATGGCATTGTCCGTGCCGTTACTATGACAAATTCAGGTGAAGCAAAGTTTAAACGTCCTGGCTTTTCTACCTACTGCTTAGGATGCTGAAATGGATTAAAATGATTAAAATATTATTGTTATCCTATTAATTAGATGAGTAAAATTGCCTAAAATATGAAGTATTTTTATGAATTTGTAAAAAATAATCCATTTTATTTTTAATGTGTTCCAGTAATTAATTAGTTAGTATTTTTAATATTCTATGTATTCGGTTTATTAATATTATTCATAAGTAATGTAAGCAACATGTATTCATTGTATTTTTAAGTGTTTTTGATGTGAAATCTTAATTATTTAGTTCATTAATATTCTTTATGGTTTTTTTTTTAATGCTTTTTAATAATCATAAAGTACTTCAGTTCCTATATATATATATATATGATTGAAATTTAGAAATTTATATTAGTTAATTAGCTCATCCGAGCTAATTCCGTGGTGCATTTTAAGTTGCGTCACGCACACATAAGGGTCAAATTTTAGATAATCTTGCTCAAACAGTAGAATATCTCATTAAATAAAGAATATTTTCTTAAATAGTAAAGTAAAATACTATCCCCATATGGTATACCCATAAGGTAAGGCACTTGTAAAATTGTTTAAAAAAAGAAAAATTCTTTCTACAAAATTAATTAATGTTGTGGAATAACACAATTAAAATAATTTTAACCCAATAACTTTTAATATTATAATAACTAAATAACTATTAATTGTAGAGAAACTGTAATAACTTTCAATGCAGTAATGTTAATTGACTGTAAATTTCAAGGAATTTAAAAATTTATAATAATAGATAATTATTTAATTTAGAGAATGTAGAATCGATTCTAACTTTTGGATCAATACTTAAGAAGTTAAAACGATACTAAAATTTTGATAAAGTTTGAGGCACAGGAGTGACAATATTTTATGTTATTAAGATATTGGTAGATATTAGACAATTGTAATGGTAACTTTTATAACCTACAATTTTGTCATCCTATAATCCTATGAAAAATGTTATCGACCTACCTGTCATATAAAATATTTACTATCTTATTTAAACAATAATACATTTAATTTAAATATGTAGTTATGTATATAAATTATATTGAATGATTCACTTATTATTAACTACTTAATTTATCAAAAAAAAAAAAAAAATTGTAATAATAATGATTTTAAAAATGTATTTAAATTAAATGTTTCTCTCAATTTATCAATCATGAAATATTTTGAGGCTGTCAACTTCAATTTCTCAAATGGTCACAGACATGATTTAACTAGTTTATATAATTAGATCATTTATTATTATTAATATTATTATCTATTAGTGGAATAGCCAAAGCGACTGATGTAGCTGCAGTTAGTCTACCCTCAAAAATTGATCCAGTGACCGCATTTTATACTGAACATTGAAGTTTTATAGATTGTAAGTAATACAATTTATTATAAAATAACAAATATTTTTTCAGTCTCTTACCTTTTATATACAATTTTTCCAAATACACAAATAATGTTCAACAGCAAATTAAATCATTCACATCATTGAGATATATTATTAAAAACATATACTTTAAAAAACCCAAAATTTATTAATATAGTATACCAAAACTTAAAGTTATAAAAACCTAAAAATGCATTATTTGATCATATTAATAAATGATCAAATTTAGTTTGATATTAATTAGATTGAGTAGTGAATATTTAGGTATACGAAATATTATGGGATGCTTTTAAATTGTTTAAGGTCAAAACACGAAAGTTAAATTAGATATAGATAAACTAACATACGAGTTATAACAGATATACATAAATTATTATGTATATAAGTTAAAAAATTCCTCTTCAATGGCAAATAGATTTTAAGACATTTCGCCGCCACCGAATAACAAATTATTTCTATAATGCCACAAATTATTTAAATTTAATTTGTGCTTAAAACGCCACAAATATAAAAATTCAAAATGGTTTTATTCTATTTACTTATGTTATGAACAGTTTTTTTTTAATAACCCGGGTTACAACTCTTTAATCCTCCATTGTTAATGACTATATCTTTTACAACGGATGATTAAGGATTGTTAATTATTTTAATTCTACAAAACAAACCTCCACTGGCAATATACTTATTGCCATACTATTGTGCTTTAATAATTAATTTTTTGTTCAGCAGGTATAATAAAAATAACAATTGATCACTTATGGAATTTATTTATTAATAATACTTCAATTTTATTAACATAAATAAAAATGTTTTATCATTTACTAAAAATTAAATTTACCTAATATTTTACTCAATCAACTAATAAACTTCTAAGTCAGGTTTTGAATTATCGCTTTGGTTATTAACTGTAATGCCTGTGATACGAACGGTTTTTAGAAGAACAAATAGATAAGTACTAAAAATCTAAATAGTTACCTATTACTATTCTACCTTGAAATATTGCATTATTTTATTTTAATCAAGATACTAGTGAGTATTCTTATAAAGTACGTCTCAAAATATACGAATAATTACAAGAATAGATTAAACTCATCAATATGTTGTATTGTGATTATTATGTTGAATTACGAGTGCTTATTAATATTGTCCTTTAAGGTGGATTTATAGCAAAAAGTTATATCATTATTAAAAAATAGTTCTATCATTCATAAATATTAAGTCATTCACGAAAATATTAAAAATTATATACGTAATAAAATTTTAAAAGCTATTTCAATCCTGTAAAACACAGAATACATAAGTATAATTAAATTAACTCACAAGTGTTTTAGAGCTGTAAAAGATCGTGTGAACATTTATTGTATCCTGTGAAGTACCAAAATTATTTATTATATTATTTAAACAATCCATAGAGAATTAGAAAATTGAAAAAAGTTTTTATAATATCTAAGGGCAATTAATTGTTTTAATATTTCTGAAATAAAAACTTACTAAAAGTTAGGCCGTACTAAGTTTTATGATTTTTAAAGAGATTATAATTAATTTAATATATTCTAAAAACGAGTTCAGGACACGTATTATTAAATCACAATAATAAGTGGATGGATAATTTATTTTTAAATATTTAAACAAATCATAAAAAAATTAAAGACGTAAGTTTAATTGAATTAAAAAAAATATTATAAATAAATTATTAATTTATTATATTAATAGATACAAAATTATAAATAATAAAAGAAAATGTATCAAAATGATTGAAAGCTGTTAAGAGTAATCGCTAGTTTTGATTTGTTTAATAATATAAATAAACAATTCAATAACAATTTAATAATCAAATTTTTATTTATAAAAATAAATAATTAACTATTTTCTCCGCTTGAAAAAATAACTGATTCTTTTCCGCATAATCAATAAATGACATAACAGCATTCAAGTTTTTACCTGAAAATAGATTTTTTGTAGTAGAGATAAATTTTTCAGCAGCACCCAAACTATAATACTCAACAGTTTCCACCTCTGATTCGTTGTGAACTGTTTTACTTTCTTTAGAGGGAAGTTCTTTGCCGTTTAATTTAATTTCATTTATAGCGTTACACTCTAAATTGCAACATAAGTCGTTTAAATATGATTTGAGGAGTTCAACAACAACATCATGGTTACCATTAATTGAATTTTTTATCTTACATACATAATCATCATCTTTTAAACGAAAGAACTTCACAAACTCATCATGTATCTCAAACCATTTATTAATAAATTCTTTCTTAATAGATTCATTTTGTTGTTTTTTTACGTATAATAAATGTTTCCATGTTAGCCTTAACATAATGACTTTAAAAAAGCTAAAAACTGAATCGTAGTATATTTTAATATCTATCAAATTATTGTCCTTCCAATTGAGATTATGTGCGTTTTCGTATTTTTCTTGTAAATTCTGCAGTGTACCTTTATCCTTTTCTCCCCAATTAACTTGTACGTTGTATTCATCCATTAAATAAAATGTTTTGTGCACGTTGTGTCCTATACTTTTAACAAGAATATTGTTTTTGCTAAACATCTTGCAGTGCATGAACGATAAATCAGTATTCATCAAAATAAAACTGTCCATGAATTCTATAATTCTAATCATAAATTTACGTAAGCCAATCAACGGCAAATTTTCTAATTGTTTAAATTTCTTTTCATTCATAAGGAATATATTATTATTTTTGTTACATTTCATTGCTAAAGCCTCGGATTCCAATTCATTCATGACATAGTCATGAGTATTTTTAAGATAAGTATTTTCATTCTCAATTGAGTATCGCATTTTATTTAAATATTTTAATTTATTTACGTGGTGACTAACAATGCTTAAATAAATATTTAATAACCACAATGAACCTATTTCAATACCTTTGAAACCAAATAACGTATTCAACATTTTATGCAAAACTCCAAGATATGTTGATAACGGATAAAATGCATTAATTAATTTAAAACTCGGATGATATATTTCTATTTTAGCTATTTTCATATAGTTTAAAGCATTTAATAAATAAGAACATTTTAAAAGCTGAATATTTTCGACAGACTTTATTTGGTTATACTTGTATCCTGTGTTAAGTGAATCACTACGGTACACTTGTAATAAAAGTAACACTACAACTACTTTAATTACACAATTTGAATTATTACTTTTAATCAACATCTTAATGAAACAAAAGAGAACAGATTTTTTAAACTAAATCATAAGATTGTCTAATAAAATATGTTAAGTATTGAAAACTACAGCATTATAGGATTACATATTTAAAAAATGTTATTCATTATTTATAATGTTTTAATATAAACTTTAAAATTTATTTCCATTTTCTTTAAAAAATGTGTTTGATATTTATTATATGAACAACTGTTTAAAAAATATATGAGCGTACNCATTTATTATATGAACAACTGTTTAAAAAATATATGAGCGTACAAACAGAAGTGTAATATATATATTAAATCACTCTTATGACAAAAATAATTATTCGGAGTATATCGAAATATAGAAGGATTTAGGTAAAAATATTTCTTGTAAATATGCATTTTATCAATTATTTAACCCGTTTGTTTAATCATATACAATTTTCCGTTATATTAAAAAATTTGTCTAGTAAAAAGTTCTTATATTAACAACTGTTTGAAAATTTTCACTCAATTATAAAATTGAATTGTATAAAACAAAATTCCATACAGTTGAATCCAAAAATAAAGAAGGAATTAGCACACCAGAAACTAATTATGTAAATTGACATTCATTCTT
>NW_026100177.1:0-2337 GCF_025091365.1 Daktulosphaira vitifoliae
CTACAATAATGCAATCTTTATCGATCGATAACTCATTCCGTCGACGAAAATACGGTAAAATAACTTGGTCTTCTATTTTTGCTGGCCAACCTGAAACAATATAATTTCATACTTATTTTAATACCACATCTTTTTTTAAGCTTCGATGCGAAGATCAGAAGGTATTGGTTTTACTATGATGTGTTTTTTTTTGTCTGTTACCATTTTTTCTCAGCTCTCACCGAACCGATTTCTTTCAATGATCCGTCAAAAGATCACAAATCGTATCTAGTCGAAGACATTACCCTCAAATATTGAAAAAATTTCCCTCGTTTCCCGTCAATGGGGGAAACCTCCAAAAAAATTACAAATTTAAGAATCGCTAATTTTCGAAATTTTTTTAATTTTTTAGCTTTGATGCGAAGCTAAGAAGGTATTAATTTTACTATGATGTGTTTTTTTTTGTGTCTGTGAATGCTCAATCTCAGCTCTCGCTGGACCGATTTTGATGAACAATATGTCAAAAGATCACAAATCGTATCTAGTCGAAGACATTACCCTCAAAAATTGAAAAAAATTCCCTCGTTCCCCNATATGTCAAAAGATCACAAATCGTATCTAGTCAAAGACATTTCCCTTCAAATTTGAAAAAATTCCCTCATTTTCCGTAAACGGCGGAAATCCCCCCAAAAATTATAAATCTAAAAATCGCTTATTTTCGACATTTCTTCAATTTTTTTTACTTAAAATTGCCATAACTTATTTAAATATTACCAAATCATTATAGCTTTTTTTTAGATACATTAAATATTAACCTATCATTTTATAAATTTTTGTGAACATTTGACCCTTTAACAGCCCACAGAAGGATTTCAAAATGGTAACTTTTCTACAAAAAATTAACTTTTTCAACTTAACTATTGAAAATGTTCCGGAAAGACTGACACTTTTATATACAGTAACGAGAAAAAGTGAATACTAATAAGAAAATTTTGAGAAATATGTCAATAAGGTTGATTAAATTAATCAAAGAAATAAATGTATTTTTATAACAAAATTAAAGTTTATTAGCTGAAAAAATACAAAGTAGCGTGTTTCTAGAAAATGAATTTTTACAAGTACTCACTTTTGCACCGGTAATTATTATAAATATATTCTTGCGTTAATAATAAGTTCACAAACCTTTAGCTTTTATCACTGCTTCCATTCTTCGTGGCATTCTGTTGACCAATGACTCGCAGTCGTCCACATCAATTTTTGTCCATTCTTCTCTAATTCTTTCCCACAAATTGTCGAGTGAAGTCGGTGGACCGTGGTACTCACTACATAATTTTTTTGTTAAATATGCCCAAAAATTTTCTATTGGGTTCAGGTCGGGACTTTGAGCTGGCCAGTCTATAATTTTAAATTTTTGATTGGCAAGTCATTGTTTAACGTATTTCGCTGTCTGCTTGGGGTCATTATCCTGTTGGAAAATGACTTCATTGTTTGGTATTGGCATTTTTGCGACCACACCTAGCAAATTTCTTGATAGAATGTTTTTATACATATATTGATCCATAGTAGAAACAATTTTATTAATGGGTTTGGGTCCATATGCAGTAAAACCTAGCCTTCATATTTTTTTTGGAAATTGTGGGTTTTCTCTTTTTTTCGGCACACACAAAATTTTGTTCCTTGAGAATTCTCGAAGCTGTCCATCTGCTTACTTTTTTCCCCGTGTATTGTTGTAATAGATTGGCCGCCATTGAAGATGAAGATGCTTCTCTCGTTTGTAAAAAGTGAGCAAGTCTTCGTCTATCTTGTGGGGTAGTACACTTAGGTCTTCCTTTTAGTCGAGGTAAAGCGTTAGGACAACCTTTATTTTTTATTTTTTGCATTGTCATTTGGCTGACGCCACACTGTCGAGCCACTTCT
Source organism: Daktulosphaira vitifoliae (assembly GCF_025091365.1). Classification (NCBI taxonomy): domain Eukaryota; kingdom Metazoa; phylum Arthropoda; class Insecta; order Hemiptera; family Phylloxeridae; genus Daktulosphaira; species Daktulosphaira vitifoliae. The sequence goes on from NW_026100177.1 coordinate 1,897, forward strand.
CTGGTTGGTTGACCCGATTTTAGCATCGAAACAATTTGTGCCGTTTTTTGAGGAGTAATTTTCATGTTGGTTCCTTTCACTACGAAAGACTGATTAAAATAGAAATAAAATATTCTTTTTGTAATAGAAAGAAATGTAAACAAATCAAGAGTGAAAAAACTCTTTTCTCTAGACGTCCTAAAAACAGCAAGTCAAAGGCGCGCACTACGATTTGGGTTTTTACGTTGTATTAATAATGGGTGCAAAAGTGAGTATTTTTAAATAAACAAACTCTCAGGCCTTTTATCTTTTTCGTGACTAATTTTTGTGCATAAACTTTTGTTTTAAACCCTAGAATATGGATTCAAAAATTTATTAAATTAAATTTATATTTTTAGTTTTGAAAATGCTAATTTTCCAAAAATTTTGCTAGTTGTGTTCACTTTTGCTCGTCACTGTATA
>NW_026100177.1:2553-6667 GCF_025091365.1 Daktulosphaira vitifoliae
TATTTTTTTGTGACTATCATTTATTTTCTCTGCTCTAACTTGACCTATTTTTTTCAACGATACGTCAAATGACTACAATTCGTATCTAGTTGAAGATATTATCCTCAAAAGTTGAAAAAAATTCTAATTTATCAATGAAACAGTTACTTATTCCATGTACTCCATACAGACAATTAAAATCATTCTTATCTAATGTTTTCAAAATATTTATTCACGAATCAAGGTTGATATGACAATTTGATATCATAGGTTTCAAATACAAAATTAAATCATTTTACTTTGTAATTTAATTACTTTTTTACTCTATTTGTGTGTACAACTACTATAATATTTAAAATTTTTTGGTAACTTGTTGCTATATAAATAATTTCTAAAAAAAATGACTGTTAGTTTCTCCTGAATTAATAATGGATTTTTACAACTATAATCAAATTTTATTATACGCTCAATTAAGTAAATTTTTTTAACAACTTTGTTTTGATTGGTTCATTTAGTTAAAGCTATTAAAATGAATTAATTTCTGAATATTTCAATTGCAGAATCTTTTCAAACACCAAAAGTTACTAGAAAATTATTACTATTACTTCTATTTAAGTTATCTATTACCATAAAAATGCAAAAAAATATTGAGCTTTTCTGATAAATTTACAATAAATAGTAATTATAAAACTTTTTGACTGNTTTCTGATAAATTTACAATAAATAGTAATTATAAAACTCTCTGACTGCATATTAATCTTAACGATACAATTTTTTTAATTCTCATAAAATTTTCTATTTAATGATGTCGAATTCAAACTTGCCAATTGAGCTAAAAGTTATGATAAAATAAATTATTTTTTTTTATTATAAACATTCACAAAAATCAACTTTAAGCGATTAAAAAAATAGGTTAAATATGTCATTTTCCTTATTTTTAACACATTAATAATCAAAATCAGTATTAATATAAAACAATTTTTTTTTGTTCTTAATTATTTTTTTATATGTAAATACTTATTTTTGANTTTGTTCTTAATTATTTTTTTTTTATATGTAAGAACTATTTTTTAATAATAATAAAACTTAGATGTGATAGAAAAAATCTAATTGCACATTTGAAAACAACGCGAAAAGTTGATTTAGAAAAGTATATTTTTGCTTCTGATGAAAATTCCTTGTAGTCCAGTGCAATTATTTTTAGTAACAAACAGTTTTTATTGAAAATTATTGTATCAATAAATTTTTATACACCTAAAAGTAAAGCAAAATATAACTTCTTTATTGTTTTTATAATTTAAAGAGTGAATGAGTGGAGTGACTAGAGAAGATAGGATTAGGAACGAGCATATAAGAGGAAGTATAGGTGTTGCGTCAATCGTGGATAAGATGACAGAAAATAGACTTAGATTGTTTAGTCATGTTATGAGGAGAAAAGAACTGGAAGCTGTAAGAACAGTTATAGAAATGAATTTTGAAGGAAGAAGAGGTAGAGGAAGACCAAAAAGTAGATTGAGGGATGTTATTGAATGCGACATGAGGACAGCTGATGTGAGCGTAGATGATGTAGGAGATCGTGTCAAGTGGAAGTTTAGGATAAGGGTGGCCGACCTCAAGTAGTTGGGATTAAGGCGAGGAAGAAGAAGAAGAGACTTTCCAAAGATTTGAGATAATATATAGCTTTTAACGAACACTATATATAATCAATTTAAAAGATTACCTATGGGCCTTAATAACGTGCCATTAATTAATCAATCAGCCATGTGCAAAATTATGAGGTGCCTTAATTATAAAAATAAAATCTGTTACCTCAATGACTGCCAAAACATTTGATAATTATTAAAGTTCACTCAAACTTACATTAGAAGGATTCTCATACAATAACCTCAAATTAAAACCATCTAAAAGAAAATTTTGATACTGAGAAATTAAAGTTTTAAGAAACGTAATAAACTCATAAGGTATAAAATCTACCAAACAAGGACTAGAGTCAATAAAAAAATTTCCATCACATTTTAACATCAGGCAACTCCGTAGCTTTCTTGGTCTAGCAAAATATTTTTGAAAATTCTTTACAAACTTTATTAAACTTGCAAAGCCTTAGACGGATCTAATAAAAGGGATATTTAAAAGTAAACTCGATAAAATTAACTTAACGTACGATCAGGAAAAAGTTTTACAAGAACTAAAAAATTAATTAACTAGTAGGCCTCTTGCGCATTATAACGAAAACTATTAATTGATAATCGTAACGGACGTAAGTCATGACGGCCTTGGCATAATTTTGCAGCAAAAAGACGATAGCGACATAATTCTGATTGGGATAGTTAGCTATTCACATGCACAATTCTTATTAACTTGAAATAGTATTTTGTTTACAATACATTTTCTTTTATTATTTATTGCAATAATATTCCATTTTAAAACATAAATTTTCTCGATTTATTACGACCATTTTAAGTGCCAATCATACCTATTATCGAAGTAAGTGTATAATCAAACAAACAGGGTACTTGATATTTTCATTATTATATTAAAAATAATATGACATTTCTGGCTAGTTAGTTTTTCTTAAGCGCTTGTATATTTTATCTGTGTGGCGATGTAGGCAATTCTTTATTAACCCGACTTTTTATTAAAACGACTTAGGAATATATTATGAAAATTTAGACACTTTAATTTTTTCAAAAGATTCATAAAATCGCGATTTTTATGAGATTCGTTTACAAACTCAAAAATTATGTAATCATCCTAACAAGACATCTAATATATCAATTACCTGTCAAAATTACGACAGCATTCTCAAATTTAATTTCCTTGAGTTGGATAGACATTTCAATAATTTAATTCATTTAAAAGACAAAAGCAAAAGCGTGTAATTATAAATCTAATAGGAAAATTCTACTTTTGCATTCTAATGAAACTTTTTTCTTTATTATATGCATCTTTGATTTTGTTCAAACCTTATTTTGGAGCACCATTTTCTTCTGTCAAGCAAACTTTGTCTACTAAATCGTGAATACGTTTTTCTAGTTTTTTTTTATTTTATCTTCCATTCTATACAAAAATAATTACTTATAAACAAATAACTACATTCTATAAAAGATTAATCTCAGTTTACCTTTCTTCTTTGTTAAGTTCAGGCATAACGGTTAAATTTTTCGAAGATCATAACTCTCTGATGAATGTGACATATATCCTGCACCCCTTATTGCAGTAGCTGGTCTTACAATAATATTTAGAATTTCTGTTTGATTTTCTTTTAGTTACATTTTATCCTGAATTTATAAATCATAATTTAATATAAACCAAAAAATAAAATCTTGAAACAATTTTTATTTTTCGATTAACTAAATGGTTCATAGTAAATCAATTACTTAGTATAGGTGATCAATAAATAAAAAAATAGTTACCAAAGATGGGAACAGTGAAAACCCTTTGTCTTTCTAATTGAGTAACCAATATAACACTGTGAATGAATAAGATGTTTCACATCTAATTCATATTTTGAAAACAGATTACATCCATGTTTATGTGTATAAGTCAAATAATAATTACTTAATTAATTCAGTAAAAATAAAAGAACACTAAATAATAATAATTTTTATATTATTGTTTGAGATACAAATATATAAGAGTCGAACAACAATATTCCGAAGTAAAATGCAAAACAAAATTCAAGAGAAATTTATTCTAAAAGATCGAATGTTAAAATATCAAAATCTACATTGTGAACTTAATCCATTCAATCTGGCTACAATTCACAATTTCAAGTTTTACCAGTTATTCTATACTCTATTAATATTAATGGAATTTATTATAATCAACTGCTATGTGTTTATTGGATTTTACAATGTGAAAAACGATTTTTTTTCAACTATACAATTATTTATAAATGTAATATCAACTATTCAAATATATCTAAACAACTATATACTTTCGAAGAAATATGATGATTTAAGAAAATTATTGGATGCCACAAGTATCGATTTTTTATCTTCTAGTTATAAAGGAAAATATATATTTGAACAGAATGAATCTATATGTATGAAAATAATAAACGTATACAGTTTTGTATGTTATTCGGCGGTGTTACTTTGGATTCTTAATCCGTTATTTATAAGAGGATATCCTT
>NW_026100178.1:0-6650 GCF_025091365.1 Daktulosphaira vitifoliae
GAGTTCAATTTTCTAAAAATCGATTTTATGCAATATTATTTTTTACATTTAGACTTTTAGTACTTCTTAACAAAAAAATTAGTAAATAAAATAAATAATTGAACAGCATTTTTTCATAAGTTATTTCAATATATTATAGCTTACAAGATCTTACTAGACATATATAAAATAATAATTTACAATTTATCACTTTTGAAACAGTACACCATAATTTTGTGTTAAGATTATAAAAGTGATAATAGGTTTTTAGTAGTAGTACAATACTGAATCTTTACATGTCAAAAACGATTTTAAAAGACAAAATACTTTATTGAATCTATTATAATATAAGAAAAATAAATATAACAAATATATATTAGATTTGTTATTTAGAGCCATAATAAATATTATATTTTTCATGCTTATTTTTCAAAAATAAACAAGTCAGTTGGAATAATTCAACAATGGGATGATATTTGCATTAAAAAAGAGAATTAAAATAAATTATTTATGTATACATTTTTAGTGAGAAATTTTAATTTACATTGTAAACATAATTAAAAATATTTTCTTCAATTTTATTAATCACTATCAGAACCTCTAGCACTATCTGCTTCACTATTATCAGTAATAGAAGAATCAGTGTTAACTCCAGTTTCACTAGCAGCACGTTCTGAGCTTCTTTCTAACTCTTCAGCATCACTATTTTCACTGTTATCGGATTTGGCTTCACTTGAAACTCTTTTCCTCTTATGTTCATCCTCACTATCTCCACTGATTGATGTATCTTTAGCTTTTACTGGTGTCTCATCTTCTGATTTTTCACTTTCATCACTTCCAGAACTATCTTTACTGCAAGTTTGTCGAGAAACTTTTCGACTGGATTTTTTGATACTGGAATCACTGTCTGTATTGGCATTACTTCCTGATCTTTGAGTATTTTTGCTTGTATCTTTATCGCTATCGTTACTGTCTGAATCATTATTAGTAGAAGGTTTATGTTTTGAATCACTATCACTATCATTATTTTCTCTATTAGTGTTTTTAGATTTGAAAGTATCTTCATTATCATCCGAAGAATCGCTGTCTGATGCATTGTTTTTTTTGGTCTCTAAAAATATATAGTAATAATTTTTTTTTTTAAATCACAATAATTTAGTAGATACCATATAACTGCATACCTTTTTTTAACAAATGGTCATCATCACTTTCATTTTTACTTTTACTAGAAATTTCTTTAGCACTTTCTTTTGCAGCTAAACATGTTTATAAAAAAAAAAAATTAATAGTATTATATATAACATTTAAAAATTTCTTTATTTCAAATTGATCATGGAAAATTAGGTTATTAATGCCATTTTAATCATTTGAAACTGTTCAAAATAATATAGGAAAATAAAAATTTTTATTTTGTAAAATAAAAGTAAATGGGTATTATTGGTTTTTAAGAAGTAATTTATAATAAGAAAAAAAATTCCATAAATCATTGAAAAATTAACCAGAGATACACTGTCTTCATACAATTTTAATTTTAATTTTGTAAAATATAATCGGTATTAAAAAAAGCAATATGAATAGCAAAAAAATATTTTTTCAATAAATTATTATCTTTTAATTTGTTTTAAAAATAAATTACATTTATCTATGTATAATCCTATAGTTCTATTGTTTATTACTAGAAGTATACTATTTAAATCTCCCCCACTTCTAATTCATCAAAGGATATTTTAATAATGTATCTAAATAAAACAAGTTTGAATTTGATGGTGCTTAAAAGAAACTGTAAAAGTTAAAAACTTGTCAAAATGTATAATTATATATGATTCAAAATGATAATTTGGTTATATAGTATAGTAAAATGATAAAGTTTTTCCAGAATATGACTGAATTATACATCTTCCACCAACTATAATCAGTTATAACATTTAACCTCTCCAATAATTGATTTGCAAAACATTAAATATAAAAAATTGTTTATTTTTATTAATTATAATAATATTAAGACTGAAAAATTTATGAAAAAAATTATAAAAATGTTTATTTACCAAGTATAGCTTTTTTAGCAGCCTCTTCAGCTTTTTCTTCTTCTTCTTCATCATAGGGCTGTAATTGTTTTTCTCTGAATTTATGAACACTAAATTCTTGTTCATTAATTGGTACATGCCTTACAATCAACCTTGTATTAGTACTACTGCTTTGTACTCCAACCTTTTGTCTTCTCTTACTTAATCGAACTCTATAATCATAAAAAAGTTAATACTTTTTTTTCATAAATAAAATTAAAACACAGAATAAACAAACCTAGTTTCTAATTCATTATAGTATACTCCGTCATCACGAACAATTAAGAAATAATTTTCTTCATAACCTTTACTGCTTTTACTTTTTACATTCCAGTTATATTCTCTTGACATTTTGTATTCATATTCATAGTCATCATCATAAGGGCGATTTTCAACAACATCTTCACGTCTCTTAAATATAGTTTCTTCAGATGGTAAAAAGTAGGCAACAAACTGTTCACCACTTTCATCCATTACACCTCTAAATAGTATGAAAAATTGTATAGTTCTATTGTTAACTTATTGAAGATTAACTATTTAAGAATTTAAAAAAATTTAAATATAATATTAATTATAACAATCAAGTTAAATATATTTTAACTCGTATGAAAATAAATAATATGTTTAATTAAAAATATAATTACTAAATAATTAACTAATATCAAGTTTTGTAACTGAATTCAAATATATTTAACCTACATAAAAAAAGTTAAAAACTTCATTAAAATATAAAGAAATACAAGTGATCAAATAAGACAGTCATTAGCTAAAAAACTATTGAAATTTTAAAATTTTTGTTTGGGAAAATATTGTTTTATTTAAAAAACTTTCAAATAATATGTATTTAAATAATTTTTTTTCATACCTTCAGGAATAAAAAACCTTAACTCTAATTTTCTTTGAAATAAACTTCTATTTTTAGTTTGATAATATAATAGAAAAAGAAATTCACATAGGTTTGTCCTTATAATTTTCTTTAACAATCAACTGTTAGAGTTTTAAAATTGTTTAAATATTTGGATTTAAAATATAAATAAATATTATAAAAAAATATTGTAAATATAATAAAAACTTATGTGACTCTTGAGAAAATGACAACTGTATGTTATACAGAAAATTGTTTGAAAAGTAACAAGAAATAACTAAAATTATTTGAACATTTTTTTTCTGTCATATCATTGAACTAAAAATAGGGGTTTCCATTATTGAAAATTAAAATTCCTATTTTTTAACCTTGCAGGGATGAAAAAACAATATTTTACTACATAATATTGTAGTTTTTTGAATTATAAAATTTGTTCTTTTATGAAAATTTAAAACTTTCAATAGTTTTCAAGAAAATGACTGTCTTCACTTTAATCAATAACTTTTTTTAATTATAGTATTGTTAAAAATGTACATACCTAATCATAGCTTGTGACATTTCTTCTATTTGAGCTGGTACTGGCCGACCCATTGGTGCTGGATCAGAATCAAAAATTACTTGAGCACATGGATATCTCCAATTCTAAAAAAATTAAATAAAAACGTAATAGTTATAGAATGAAATAATTAGTTTACATCAATTATGTGAAATATCAAAAATTTAAAAAAATATACCTTGAAATCTGGGAAAACACTCAATGTTTCAATAGCATGAACATTGGGTTTGCTATAATGTTTTTCAATAGGTTTTTTATTGTCTTCAAATGTTTTTTCAATAGCTTTCATTTGACTATCTCGATCCATATAAAGTGTTTCTTCCTGAAAAAAAAAAAGTAAATTACATAAATAGAAGTTTATACTTTCATTTAGGTTAAAATTTTCACATAAAAGAATCATTAAAAATAGTTTGAATTCTTAGGATAAATAAAATAAAATTCTTACAAAACTGTTAAATTTTGTTTAGATTACTATACTACACAGAAAAAATTTATAGCAGTAAAATGGAAATGAAAATTACTGAAGTTTTGAAAACATAATGATAAAGCATAAATTATTGAATGTTGATAAAGTAATGTTAATTAATGAAATTTGTTCTTTCAAACAATGTCTTTTTTTTATATAATTATTTATTTATATGTAATAAATAAAAACTGTATGAGAAAAGTGATATTTTTTCTATTTATTTTTATTAATTTTATGGAAAAAAGTATACCTTGAAATTCTTTTTAATGCTGAATCCAACTTTAGCCTCAACTTTTTCAATAGTTTGTGGTTGGAAGCGAGTTTGTTCAGTAGAAATATATTCTGTACGTCGCAACCATGAAACACTTCTTGCATGATGCCTGGATCTAATAACAAATTCATAAGATATTAATACATTTGTATTTATTATATAAACAAACTCATTCAGAATAATAGTAATAAATCATAAGAGAGATGTAATTATCTTATAACTAGTAAAAAATATGAACATTTTGTTTTCTATGCATATATATGGGAATATATTTTAAAAATTATAATATAATATAAAAGATATCTCAAAAAATAAATATATAAAGTTTTTATATATATAAATATAAAAACTCTTTGCACTACCTTTTAGAATCTTGTGGAGCAAGAATATCTTCCTCTAATAGTTTTTCATCAGCAGGATCCATTTGTGCGTTATAGTCAATTGTATATTTATCTTTATTAACGAGATCAATATTGAGACCCAAATCATGATCAGCAAGAATTTCAAATTTATAAGACCGTTCAAGAGAAGTTGGATTATATTGTATAAATCTTTATAATAGAAATTGTAAATTACAAATAGTACTGTACTTTATTCAAATATATAAAAAAAAAATACCTAGTTGGTTGAAATGGATATGATAGAAATTTCAAGTCAAATGGAATATCTGGAAGTGTATTGCAATACTTCATTCTACATACTAAATCAGATCTGAAAATTATTTAGAGTTAAAGTTTTAAATTAAAAAGTAGTTATTTTAGACTAATTAGTTTAAATTTTAACCTTCTTTCAGCAGGCCGCTGAGGTCTTTTATCGGGAGTAGTATTATTTTGAATAGTTGGAGCCATCATTAAATTTTCTTGATAAAAAAATTAAGTAACTAAATTTTAAAACAATAAAAATAAACTAATCTACTAATTGAGTAAAAAATTTAGTAAAAATATAAAACCAACTCATGTTTAGGCATTATTGAGTTTAAAATTTATATCATTAAATACATGAAGATAATGCCATTATTTATTCCGTGATAAGTAAACTATGATAAAAAATGTCACGAGGATTTTGGTTCTTTAATAATTCGCTAGATGTCATTATCAGTTTAGCCAAATTTTTGTTTTATAAAATACTGACTTGAGTGCAACAAATCATGCACGGACCGTATACTCAATAAATTATTTATTGTGATTAAAAATAAAACTTATATCGCAAAACATAATTATTTTCCTATTGAAGATCAATTTGTATTTCTTCTACACCCTCGCTTATTTTTCGATTAATAACTAAATAAGATTTTACAACACTTTGTGAAAAATGTCAAGATTACCAATGTGTATCAGTAATTTATAAGTTGAAGACCTTGCAAAATATAACATTTATTTTTATGAAATGTATCACTGGTTTTTAGAGCTAGTTTCCAGGAGACAAAAACAAAATATTTTTATTAATTTTTGTCTTTATTACCAAATCGTTTATCTCGACTTTTCGAAATTACACAGGAAGAAAAAACAATATTAACATTTTGTATAATTAACTGTGGAAATAGATTTTTATAATCTCTTATTCTAAAAAAAAATAAAGATGTTAATTCCGAAAACGTTCAAAATATATATCAGTCATGTGGATTTTCGGAAAAGAATTCACAAAATGTCTAGAAACGCGTTTTTGCAATGGAGACAAAGATACGTAACCAAACAAATAGAAATACTTTAATAGCAAAATTGCAAATGCAAATGACAATCATATCATTACATCTGACGTAGAACACTCCATACAATTTTGACAAATAATATAAAAATGTCAAAAATTAAATTATCTTTCTTTTAAAAACATTCAATTAATATTCAAGTCCAGCATTTTGGAAGAATTATTGAAATCTAGAATTTATAAGGATTAATGTGTGTAGTTTTTATATCCAAGTGTGTCATTAAAGTGTGCAGCAATTTGCTAGTGACGATCAATATTAAAATATTATCTGGTGATCACACGAATTTCTAAGGAAATCTTAATCTGTAATACAAAATGTTTACAGCATTGTGTATTTTTCAGCTTTAAAATGTAAAATTAAACTATAATGTATAATATAAAAGTTAAATTTAGATTAAATAATTTAAGGTTCACTAAAACGTGAAACCATCAACGTACTAATTTAAATTCNAAATTTAGATTAAATAATTTAAGGTTCACTAAAACGTGAAACCATCAACGTACTAATTTAAATTCTATTTCTTTTTTTATTACGTACTTTGTATATAAATTCATATATATTTGGTTTTATGTACCTTTTATCAAAGACCGGCTTCAGTTCCTGTTTGTTATTAACCGTATTATTATTATATTCCCTCCAAACGTTTTGTTATTCTCATTCGGCCCAGACTCTAAGGAAGTGAGTATAAATAGAAAGCCCAAACAAATGTGATTGTGTATGAATACAACGACGCCCCCAATGACGA
>NW_026100179.1:0-2796 GCF_025091365.1 Daktulosphaira vitifoliae
GGCAAAATAAGACATCGTCTTACTGATGAAAAATTAAAATTGATAAAGATGTTTTGGAGATTAGGTTTCTGGTCTGAACCATAAGGTTTTTCTGGTTAAATTTATTGTAATTAATTTAAAGCTAATTATTAATTATTATAGTATTAAGTATAGTTATAAGAGTTGGTCCGATATCATTTTTTTCTGATATCCTATAATTTGATATTTACCATCNAAGACAGAATGCGTAAGTGATTGACTGAAACGACGATCTTGCTCTTAAATAGTCAGAGGAATCTTCTAGAGGCGGTGGCGGTCGAACATTCTGGAACATTCGTGGGCCACATATCTTATATCTTGTATCTTGTATCTAGTATCTAGTCTAATCTCTAGTATCTAAACTAGTCTCTAGTATCTAGTCTAATCTCTAGTATCTAGTCTAATCTCTAGTATCTAATCTAGTATCTAGTATCCTTTATCTAGTATCTTATATCTAGTATCTAGTATCTTATATGTAGTATCTTGTATCTTATATCTAGTATCTTGTATCTAGTATGTAGAATCTTATATCTAGTATCTGTTACGAGGTGTAATATATAGAAGTAATAAACACTTTTACGGTATANAGAATCTTATATCTAGTATCTTGTATCTTATATCTAGTATCTAGTATCTAGTATCTGTTACGAGGTGTAATATATCGAAGTAATAAACACTTTTACCGTAGAATAACAACTATACTGTATTACAACGAACTAACAAATAACAGCGAGACGCGAAGCGCGTTTAAGACAGTATTATTGTTATATTATTATTGTCATTTATATATATTATTCTATGTCGTTTCATGTGTGCGCGTTATGGTACAACGTACAGAAATCTAAGTAGTGTATGTATTTATTTAAACCCGAACGATACGTTTAAATAATTAACAATAAGTAGTGTAATATATTTCACTTTCAGATTTGAATAACAAAAAATATTATGGATGTAACCAGGGTAGGCCAGTTAATTAGCCGTGGCAAAAAAAAAAACTGCTTTGGTTCAACTATGCATTGTTCATAATACTTGTTACTTATTTCATGTATATATCTTGGTGCGGTAATAATATAAAATGTTAACATAGGTACGTCTATCGATTATATTGTTTATTTTCTATTGATTTTATTGATGTAATAATGTATGTAACAAAGCTATTGGTGTTGTACTCATTACTTTAATTCTCGTATATAAAAGGATAGAGCAATCCGAGTATAAAACATATATAAAAACAATTATCGTGATGTTTACAAGCAGAATAATTAAACAATAATAATATCGCAGACGAAAATATGTTGTAAAATGAAAAAAATTAAAAGGAGTTCATAATAATAATATGCAATAAAAAATAAAAATATCTAAATATTAAAAAAAGATGTTGAATTCGTATAGCGCAAAATTTGCTAACGACATTTCAAACCTAATTCGTACGATGAACGTTATTCATATTGAAATGAGAAAGTTAAAATAAAGGCAAATTTTAATATATTAAACCGTTACTACAGAACAGGCAAAAAGAAAAATGATTTGTTCAATAATTGTTTGCCATAAAAATATTTTATTACATTTGAACTCTTTAATAAAAAAAAAATATATATAATAGATAATGTATGCGTATAATATTAAACAATATAAAAATATGTATCACAAATGGTCGATAATAATTTCTAATGAAGCGTAGAAAGTAAGTTGCCGTGCATGATAATTTCCAGGAATTTCATGTCGGTCCCGCATAAGATGATATTATATTGTCGAAACGTCCGTCGTGTTACATACGTCCTCCGAGTTATTTGTGTTAATTCGTTTAAGTTCTGGAAAAGAAATCGAACGTTAATCAAACAAATAAATATATTATAATATGCAAATAAATTTTAATTATAACGCATGACATTTGTAACGAATCCGTACGGCAAAAAGTGACTGTCATATCGACTTGTAATGCAAATATTTTAAAAATGTATATTACTGTTATTGTGATATTTTATTTAATACCACGAACGTTTAACGGATTTGCATTCAGAGAGAACTACGTGAAGGTTGTCATACGATCACTCCGCACAAAACGGAAATTTCCCCGCCCGTACACATGCCATTCGGGGTTCAAATGGCAAATGCACAGCACGGGAAAATAGCAGTTTCGAGGGACACGGGCAGAATATTCGCATAAACGCTCAAGTCACGCCCGTCAAAATCGAGCATTTTGCCCGGATTACACCGCTTAATCCGTTCAAAACACTCGATTACCCGCTGTACCGCGGGATCGCGTTCAATGTCGCCATTAAACACACGATTTACGTCAAAATCATTCTAATACTTCCCTGTACACGACGTTTTTCACAACGCACTGTCCGTCCACGGCCGACAAAGTGTACATCCCGATGGAATTCTGGTTGCGCACCCTCGAAAACGCCACGTGCAGCTGTCCGCGGGCGAACGGCTGTACCGTCAGCGACAGGCCGACGCGATCGAACGTCTGCCCCTGCGACTTGTTGACGGTCACGGCGTAGCAGAGAGCCTCACGGGAAACTGATAACGGCACATGCGGCACGGAATGTCGCCGTCCCCGGGATAGAACACCAGTGTTCCACCAATGTCAACAAACAAATATGCAAACAAAAATTTAAATAATTTACAAAACACATTATGTGTTTCGTGATGACTGCATTAGTGATCTCCGCAGTAAATAAATAATAATTAACTATTGCAATTTCTGTAAGACAGTATAGTCATGTACACGTATTGATAAGTGAAGAGATGTTCGCGAGCCGTCGAATGTTC
>NW_026100179.1:2868-6648 GCF_025091365.1 Daktulosphaira vitifoliae
TTTATATATATATAAAAAAAAAAAAACGAATTATTACCAGTCTAATAAATCTGTTGACGATTAGAGCCAGCACTCTTGGTCAGCAGGCCGAGCCAATATCGAAGCAGTTCTCAGGACACAACAAACGCCATCTGAAAATTACAAAATCATATCTAATCAATACTGTCATTACCATGATTATGTAAACGATTTTAAAATTATAACATAATTATTGCAATAGCTGTGAAATCGTCAATCGGGGGAAACTTTCAATAACAAATAATCATAGAGGATACCACAAATATAAACGTAGTACTTTGCAAACAAAAAACTGATTAAAAAAAAAAAAAGTATATAAATGTAAATATATATATATGGATTGTATAAACTGATGTAAAACATATTGCAGCAATAAATGAAATACAAATCTACCTAATGGTTAAAATATGCAAAGCAAATCGATTAAAACGTATAAAGATGAACTCTAATTTAAGAAAAGTGAATAACAAAGATTATTTTATAAAAAGTTACAAAATCAAATTAATTTATACCACTGCCATTACCACCATGATTATATCAATAATTTAATAACGATATCATTATTACCACGATTTAATAATTACAATATAAAAAGACAAACTTTACTTTAAGAAAAGTCAGTAACAAATCATTTTTTTTTTTAAGAAATTAAAACGAATTACCCTTGTAATAAATCCGTTATCCATTAGAACCGATTGGCCTACGGGCAGAGTCATTATTGAAGCATTCCTCAGGATACAACCAACTCATTCTAAAAATTACAAAATCAAATTAATTAATACTGCCATAATATATAATATAATATAATATATTAAATTAAATATATTATATAAAAAATAAATATTCTTTTTTTTAACAAAAGAATTACCTGTGCAATAAATCTAAAACTATCAACAACAATCTCCAGCACAGTCATCAGAGCACAACGGATACCATCTGAAAATTATAAAATCGAATTAACTAAAACTGCCATCACCATAATATATCTACAATATATTATTACAGCTCGGTTATCCGGGCACAACAGATACAATCTAAAAATTGCCATTACCATAATATAATATAACAACAACATTATTATTATTATTATTATTATTATTATTACGATTGCTGTGAAATTGTCAATAAATTATTTCAATAAGAAACAATCATAAAGAGTCATCAATAATAAATGAAATACCTAATAATTATTCGAATTATAATTAAAGCGAGCAAATTTATTTCAAATAAAATAAGTAAAAATCGGTTACCCGTGCAATACAACCGATTATGAATTAGAGCCAGCACTCTTCGGGTCGGTTAGGGTTCGGTGTAAATTTGAATTGCCCTCGTAATAAAAAACTAAAACCATCAGCGATTTCCAGCGTATTCGTATGGGCACAACGGACGCGAGTCTANATCTGCTAGTTCATTATTAATATCCTAATTAAGATAAAGTATGTAGAATGAAAAAGGGATTATTAAAAAATATTATTTCTCATAAAAAAATAATGTTGATCCATACACTTTTCAATATGTCATAGCATTATAAAGTTAAAAATGTAAAAAATAAAATCAAGAATTTTCACACGAAAATAGCATTCAGTAGCCATTTTCACCACAAGTCCAGATGTCAATTTTTTTTTTTTTCATAATAAAATATATTACATTATCTTTAATTTAAGATATATATATAAAAGTGTCAGACTTTCCGGAACATTTTCAAAAGTCAAGATGAATAAGTTCTATTTTCTCTATACATTTTTATGTTTTGGACCCCTCTCAAATATAGAGAAATAGTCCGATTTAAAAAACAAGTAAATCAAATTAAAGAGGTATAAAAATATTATTTCTTATAAAAAAATTGTATTGATCCATAGATCTTTCAAAGATTTATAGCGTTATAAAGTTAAAAAAATAAAAAAACCAGCACAGGGGGGTCGCGGCACAGTGGTGACGTGGCATAGTTGGATCAAGTATAATGATATATGACAATGATTAAAATCACTATCAAAAAAAAAACGCTTTGATGCAAATCTTTAGATAGTGTTTAATTTTAAAAAATTGGTGGATTATTCCAAAAGCTTCATAAACTGCTAGTTCCTTATTAATATCCTGATTAAGATAAAGTATGTCGAATGAAAAAGAGATTATTAAAAAATAGTATTTCCCATAAAAAAATTATATTGATCAATACACTTTTCAATAAGTTATAGCATTATAAAGTTAAAAATGTAAAAAATAAAATTGAGAATTTTCACACAATAATAGCATTTGGTAGCCATTTTCACCGTGAAGACAAAATAAAGTCCGAAATTTTTTTTTTCCATGATAAAGTATATTACATTAGCTTTAATTTAAGATATATATAAAAGTGTCAGACTTTCCGGAACATTTTCAAAAGTCAAGATGAATAAGTTCTATTTTCTCTATACATTTTTATGTTTTGGACCCCTCTCAAATATAGAGAAATAGTCCGATTTAAAAAACAAGTAAATCAAATTAAAGAGGTATAAAAATATTATTTCTTATAAAAAAATTGTATTGATCCATAGATCTTTCAAAGATTTATAGCGTTATAAAGTTAAAAAAATAAAAAACCCAGCACAGGGGGGTCGCGGCACAGTGGTGACGTGGCATAGTTGGATCAAGTATAATGATATATGACAATGATTAAAATCACTATCAAAAAAAAAACGCTTTGATGCAAATCTTTAGATAGTGTTTAATTTTAAAAAATTGGTGGATTATTCCAAAAGCTTCATAAACTGCTAGTTCCTTATTAATATCCTGATTAAGATAAAGTATGTCGAATGAAAAAGAGATTATTAAAAAATATTATTTCTCATAAAAAAATTGTATTGATCAATACACTTTTCAATAAGTTATAGCATTATAAAGTAAAAATGTAAAAAATAAAATTGAGAATTTTCACACAATAATAGCATTTGGTAGCCATTTTCACCGTGAAGACAAAATAAAGTCCGAAATTTGTTTTCTACATAATAAAGTAAATTACATTAACTTTAATTTAATATATATAAAAAAGTGTCAGACTTCCTGGAACACTTTCAAAAGTTAAGTTGAAAAAGTTCTACTTTCTACATGCATTTTTTAGATTTGAACCCCTCTCAAATATAGAGAAATGGTCCGATTTAAAAAAACAGTATGTCGAATGAATGATGTATATAAATACTACTTCTCATGACAAATATGTATTGATCCATACATTTTTCAAATAGTTATAGCATAATAAAATTAAAAATGCAAAATACATAATCGAAAATTTTCACACAAAAATAGCATTTGATAGCCATTTTCATCATGAAGATAAAATAAAGTCCGAAATTTTTTTTTTTCATGATAAAGTATATTACATTATCTTTAATTTAAGATATATATAAAAGTGTCAGACCTTCCGGAATATTTTCAAAAATCAAGTTGAAAAAGTTAATTTTTTGTGAAAAAGTTGTCATTCTAAATCCTCCCCTGTGGGCAAGTAAATAGTCACATATAAAAAAAAAATATATCAAATGAAAGATAATGACATCATGCATCTATATAAAAAAAATTATATTGATTCGGTTATTTTTAAATAAGTTATAGCAATTTTAAGTAAAAAATATTGAAAAATAGAGATTTTTAAATTTGTAATTTTTTTGGAAGTTTCCCCCATTTACGGGGAACGAGGGAAAATATTTTAATTTTTGAGGGTAATGTCTTCGACTAAATACGATTTGTGATCTTTTGACGTATCGTTGAAAGAAATCCGTTCGGTGAGAG
>NW_026100180.1:0-6624 GCF_025091365.1 Daktulosphaira vitifoliae
CGTTTACGAGGAACGAGGGATTTTTTTTCAATTTTTGAGGGTAATGTCTTCAACTAGATACGATTTGTGATCTTTTGACATTTTTTTCATCAAAATCGGTTCAGTGAGAACTGAGATTGAGCGTATAAAAAAAAACACATCATAGTAAAATTAATACCTTCTCAGCTTCGCATCGAAGCTAAAAACACATCATAGTAAAATTAATACCTTCTCAGCTTCGCATCGAAGCTAAAAAAAAAATTTGTTAAAATAGCATATTTTTGAATATGGTAGCCATTTGCGCATAGAAGATAGGTCGTCGGGACAAATTTTTTTTTTTCATTTTATAGTACATAAAATAAGCTTTAATTTGATATATGTTTAAAGGACGCAGTATTTCCGGAACATTTTCAAAAATTAAGTTGAAAAAGTTAGTTTTTGTAAAAAAGTTGCTATTTTAAATCCCCCCTGTGAGCAGAATAAGTGTTAGATTTTCAAAAAAAAATGATATCAAATGAAAGAAAATTACCTAAGGTTTCAATATAAAGAAATATTATTTTGATTAGTTAATATTTGAAAAAGTTATGGCAGTTTTAAGTACAAAAAACATCGTTATAAAAGGTGATTTTTATCGCAAATATTACATTTTTTTTATAATTTCGACAGCCATTTGCACATAGAAGATAAGGTGTCGGGACAAATTTTTTTTTTTCATTTTATAGTACATAAAATAAGCTTTAATTTGATATATGTTTAAAGGACGCAGTATTTCCGGAACATTTTCAAAAATTAAGTTGAAAAAGTTAGTTTTTGTAAAAAAGTTTGCTATTTTAAATTACCCTGCGAGCAGAATATGTGTTAGATTTTCAAAAAAAAATGATATCAAATGAAAGGAAATTACCTAAGGTTTCAATATAAAGAAATATTATTTTGATTAGTTAATATTTGAAAAAGTTATGGCAGTTTTAAGTACAAAAAACATCGTTATAAAAGGTGATTTTTATCGCAAATATTACATTTTTTTTATAATTTCGACTGCCATTTGCACATAGAAGATAAGGTGTCGGGACAAATTTTTTTTTTTCATTTTATAGTACATAAAAAAAGCTTTANTAAAGATGTCGGGACAAATTTTTTTTTTTTTATTTTATAGTACATGAAATAAGCTATAATTTGATATATGTTTAAAGGACGCAGTATTTCCGGAACATTTTCAAAAATTAAGTTGAAAAAGTTAGTTTTTGTTAAAAAGTTGCTATTTTAAATCCCCCCCCATGAGCAGGTTAAGTGTTAGATTTTCAAAAAAATGATATCAAATGAAAGGGAAATATCTAAGGTTTCAATATAAAAAAATCTTATTTTGATATGTTAATATTTGAAAAAGTTATGGGAGTTTTCCCCCAGGAAATCCCCCAAAAAATTACAAATTTAAAAATCGCTAATTTTCGATATTTTTTAAATTTTTTTTACTTAAAATTGCCATAACTTTTTTAAAAATGACCGAATCAATATAATTTTTTATTTATAGATACCTTAGATAATTACCTATCATTTTATATATTTTTGTGAACATTTGACCCTTTAACAGCCCAAAGGATGGGGTTTCAAAATGGTAACTTTTTTNATAACAGCCTACAGGATGGGGTTTCAAAATGGTAACTTTTTTCACAAAAATTAACTTTTTCAACTTAACTTTTGAAAATGTTCCGGAAAGACTGACAATTTTATATATACCTTAAATTAAAGCTAATGTAATATACTTTAATTTGAAAAAAAAAAATTTGACCTCTGGACTTGTCTTCATGGTGAAAATGACTACCGTATGCAAAAATATGCTATTTTTGTGAAAAAATTCTTGATATTATATTTTACATTTTTTAACATTATGTTGCTATAACTTTTTAAAAAATGCATGANATAAATAGCTTAAATTAAAGTTTATGTAATATACTTTCTTTTGTAAAAAAACTGAGGGACTTGGACTTATGTTTTAAGCTTAATGAATTTTAAAGTTGAAAAATAAAGAACTAGTTTTTTTCAAAAATAACGAATTTTAAATGTATTTTAAATGTAAAACTTCATTGTTACAGAATTACTTTTTTAATTATAAACAAATCAATAATCAGTTTAAAATTCAGGTTGTTAAGGGGAGCACCCTCTACGAATGTTTGAACTTTTTACATTATTTTAAAATAACTACTGACTCTTGTTTGTTAATTATTTATAAATAAGAACAAATTTTATACATAAATAAATTATAAATATGGGGTGTTTGAGGTGGGGACTCTCTTTCCCCTACAAAATATTTTAATTTTTTTCTGATATAAATTTTTGTTTTAACTGCTGACCAGTGCTCGAATTGGGGGGGTGCGCAGGGGGACTGAGCTCCCCTACTTTTTTTTCCCATTTCGAGCACTGCTGCTGACTAAATAAGTTGTCATTATTTTTATACTTAAAAAATCATACTTTTAATCAGGATATTCTTGTAGAAATACGAGTTTATGTTACTTTTTGCAATAATCTAATTTAAGCTNTTGTTCCTTTTTGCAATAATCTAATTTAAGCTAAAAAATTTAACACTTTCTCCTGATTTGTATCGAAGCGTTCTTTATGATAATGGTTTTTAATCACTGTCAGCTATAATTATGTCCCATCACTTCTATACCCAGACAAGACTTTACACCGACCCCCTGTGCTACAGTTTTTTATTTCTTTCATGGTCCTTTAACATGAAATAAACTAGTAAATATAATTTACTTATTGTTAGCGCGAGTCACACTATAGTATGGTCTTTTATCTTTGTTTGCCTGGTCAGCAATGTGTCTTTTAGTATTAAGTCTAATCAGTGTACGTTCCACCGCTGAACCATCAGCGACGCGCTCCAATATTAATCAAGGTTACATTTGTATTTAAATATTTTCATGTAAGTTTTAATTATAAATAAAATTAAGGAACAAATATTTTNTTTTTGCAATAATCTAATTTAAGCTAAAAAATTTAACACTTTCTCCTGATTTGTATCGAAGCGTTCTTTATGATAATGGTTTTTAATCACTGTCAGCTATAATTATGTCCCATCACTTCTATACCCAGACAAGACTTTACACCGACCTCCTGTGCTACAGTTTTTTATTTCTTTCATGGTCCTTTAACATGAAATAAACTAGTAAATATAATTTACTTATAATTATTTTATAGATTTTTCCAAATGATATCGCAAATTTTTCTCATAAGCAGTTGAACGATTTTGAAAAATATGAAGTAATTGAACATTATTGGGTACTTGATATCAACTTCAAGTTTCCGACTTGTGGCAAACGAAATTTAAAATTTCAGCATTCTTGGTTGCGCTTATTTGCATGGTTGGTGTATTCTGCTGCAGAAGACGGAGCTTACTGCCGTTATTGTGTCTCATTTGGATCAAATTTTGTTGGAAAAGGGAGTCATCAGAGCTCAAATAAGTTAGTGCAGACTGCGTTTCAAGAATGGAAGAAAGCGCTCGAAAAATTCAAAGAACACCAAACAAAAAAATATCACCTTGATGCCATGGAGGATGGACAAAATTTTAAAATGATTTACGAAAACCGGAAATGTGATGTGATCAGCGAAATTGACAAAGGACGGAAAATACAGCAACTCGAAAACAGGAAAAAGTTAATTCCGATCATCCGAGCAGTTTTGCTGTGTGGTAGGCAGGGATTAGCAATAAGGGGTCATCGAGATCAAGGACCTTTATCATTAAAAATGCCACAAGAAAACGACGGAAATTTCAGAGCGTTACTTCGTTATTCCCTAAACAGCGGTGATCAGGTTTTGGCCAATCATTTGAATACTGCGGGTGCAAATTCAATGTATTTAAGTTATCGCATTCAAAATGAAATAATTGATGCAGCAGGGAAACAAATAACGACAAATATTGTGCAACGTGTAAACAAATCTGGATATTTTTCTGTCATTGCTGACGAAAGTACAGATGTGAGTGGCATTGAACAGTTTTCAATATGCGCTCGATTTGTTGATAAAATTGACGATGATTATATTATTCGAGAAGACTTTTTGTGTTTTATTCCTGTTGAGGACGTTACCGGAAAGGGGCTTGCGAATACGCTGTTGACCAAGATGAAGTACATTGGCATAAACCTGGTTAATATGAGAGGACAAGGTATGTGTAAATAATTATTAAGTTATACTTTTATATGTATAAGGTTATATTTTAAATTTTAAAAAATTTTTAGGCTATGATGGAGCGCGAGCAATGAGCGGAAAATTCAACGGATGTGCTGCCAAAGTTCGAGAATTATATCCAGAAGCTATTTACGTCCACTGCGCTAATCATAATTTGAATTTAGCCATTACACACGCGTGTAAAATACCAGCCATCCGAAATTGCATTGGTACAATTAAAGAGGTTGTAAATTTATTTCGCCTATCTAATAAGGCAGGTCTAGTTTTGAAAAACAAAATTCAACAGTCTTGCCCAAATGCAAAACAAACGTGTCTTCTTAAATTCTGCGAAACGCGATGGGTTGAACATTTGGATTCACTCAGTTTGTTTAACGATGTATATGAACATATCTGCTCATCGTTAGAGTACATGGATGAAAATAATTTGATAACTGACGGAGTTAAACCTCATGCCCTGCTTACATCGATACAAACACCACAATTTATTATAGCTTTAAAAGTAGTGAAGCCAATATTCAGCATTATGAAAAATCTCAGTGTTTTTTTACAAAAGGAAGATTGTGATCTTAGCAATTGCATTGATTATGCAAACCTCGTGTATGATGAAATCAATGCGATGCGTTGTGATTCGGAATTGAAATTCAAAGATTTGTTTTTAGAAGCAAAAGAAATGGCGGACAAAATGGATATTAATTTAGTACCTCCGCGTAATGTTGGAGTACAGAAGAATCGAGACAATTACGAAGGAGGTTTTGAGGGGCATATTTCCGTCAGTCCATATTTCTTCTTTTTTTGAACCACTTATCAATGCAGTTAAAAATAAGATTTTTTGAACACCGGGAACTACTTTCAAAAATTCAAAATATTCTTCCTACTAAGTGTTCTGAGCTGAATACAAAAGAAATCAGTGGAACAGTAAGTATTTTTGTAAAAGAATAGCCAAATGATATCAAGGGATCTACTGATAATTTGATAGCTGAGCTGACCATGTGGCGCAGGTAACAATTTATCTATTATGAATAAAAGTATTTTTTTAAATCTTTATTAAAACATAAAATGCGTTGTTGTTTTAGGCATAGTTTAAAAATTACAAAAGATAANAAAAATTTCAAAAGATAAATGGCCGAAAACATTTATAAATGCTCTAAACCATTGCGATTCTACATTATATCCAACAATACATAGATTTTTACAAGTTGGTGCGACTTTACCGGTTTCAGCGGCTACCAGTGAACGGTCTTTTTCTTGTCTTCGAAGATTAAAAACATATTTGAGAAACAAGACGGGTGAAGATCGATTAAATGGTTTGATGCTCTTAAACATTTACAGAGACGTGGAGGTGACGTGCGAAGAGATAATTAATACAATGGCTAAAGTGCCACGTCGCTTAGATATAATTTTATAGAAAAAATTTCAATAATTAAATATTTTTGAATGTATTATATTTATGAACATTTTGCATTTTTTTTCAAAAACCCCTCCCGAAATTTTTTCCTGCGTTCGCCCCTGCTATCTAAAGATTTGCATGAAATGTTTTTTTTTTTTATAGTGATTTTAATCACTGTCAGATATCATCATACTTGATCCAACAATGGGACGTCACCACTGTGCCGCGACCCCCCTGTACTGGGTTTTTTTTTAATGTCAATTTCAAAAGTTAAGCTAAAATTTATGGTAATAAATGAATTTTTTGGCTACGATGCGATGCTGAGAAGGTTTCAATTTTCCCATGATGTGTTTTTTTTTCTTTCAACAATACGTCAAAAGATCACAAATCGTATCTAGTTGAAGACATTACCTTCAAAAATTGAAAAAATTTCTCTTATTCCCCGTAAATGGGGGAAATCTCAAAAAAAATTACAAATTTAAAAATCGCTAACTTTTTCAATTTTTTTTACTTAATACTGCCATAACTTTTTCAAAATTCAATATAATTTTTTTTTATAGATACATTATGTCCTTACCTATCATTTTGTATATATATTTTTATATATCTGACCCTTAACCTGCCAACTTTATTCACAAAAAATTAACTTTTTCAACTTAATTACATATTCTGAAAACTTATAAAATTCTCTATAATATAATATCAAATGCTAAGTTGATANGAAAACTTATAAAATTCTCTATAATATAATATCAAATGCTAAGTTGATAAATCAGTGGTCGCTCTCAATCATCCGAGTTGGTACGGCGGTGTTTATGATAGTAAGTGTATTTATGCTTCCACCGGGCGTCAGATCTTTGTTTTGTATACGACCAGTGAATGGGTTTAATGTATGCTTTTTGGTATTATGTTTCTACATCTATCGGTAAGAAAAAGCTTTATACTGTATAATATATTGGTAGCCGAAATTTGTTAGTGATAAGAAGTTGGTGGATCAGGAATTCGTAGCTTCATGCACATTAAAAAATCATAGCAGATTAAATACACATAGATAGGCCATGGCATTCAGACAA
>NW_026100181.1:0-6608 GCF_025091365.1 Daktulosphaira vitifoliae
GTTTTGATAAAAATTAATCATTGAAGAGTACAAATATCACGTAATTTTGATATTAAAATTTAATTGATATTAACACGTTAATTTTGTTCACAATTTATGTCGAAATTTAATTTTTTTAAAGAGAAAAAGTTACAAATTACTTTATTGCTTGACAAAAAATGTTTGTATTATCTAATAATGTATAAATAAAAAGGTATCATATTTGCACACTTTAGTCGCCTTTTTATGGATGGGAGTTTTTAGATAAACCTTTACCATTAAAAAATAACCAACGAATGTCTGTTAATAGTTTATACATATCAAATAATAATTTATTTTATTATTAAATATTTATTGTTTTTTTGAAAAAAATAAAAATTCTAATTAAATAAGTGTTTTTATTACCTTTAACAGGTATATTTCTTCTCAAACTATTTATATATTGACTGATAATAACATTTTTGTTAATGTGTAATCGTTTTTGTATAAAACATGTATACACATAATCTATTACATATATCTGTATACAAATATTTAGAAATCGAGAGTTTAAAATTAATTATTATGATATTAAAGTGAAATTACTTAAGTGATGAAGAAAAGAGTTAGTATACGGGGATATGTGTCCTATGATTTGCTGACCTCCTATGAAAATATTTGATTTTTCCGCATAAATGAGCGTGAAATCGTTGAAAAAAACAGTGTCATCAAGAACCCTCAGCTCTAAGAAGAATACTCTACTCGATGAATAATATGGCTGCCGAACCTGTAAGAAACAGCGCTACATTTATATCGCACCAACACCGCCAGCCGAGATGATTGACTCTAGCAGTTACACTATTGCGTTCAGCGACAGAAAATTTTTGCAAGTGGGCCTGAATCCAAAGGATGACTTCAATGTTACGGTATGCATTATTACTCCTTCACGATATATTAGTATGTCAGCAGATTGTTTAAATATTNATAGTCAGCGGACTATTTAAATATTATTTACGGCATGATGGATGAAATATCATTATTTCTACAATCACCTCCGGTAAAAGGAGAGAACATTATGTTATACCAAAATGTCGATTTTAATATAACCAAAGTATTGTACCGTGATACCATGCATTTAGTATTAGAATCCAGAATAGTGGATGGGTGTCGAGTGTTATTGAATAACGAAAACATTAATAGACTTATGGACTTACAGTGTACTATTAACAGTGCAATATCAAGAAAAATAAAAACACGTTTACTATTAAGCCATCAAATAGACCGCATTATACAATACGCCGACGGTAAATGGTCGGGCCCTAAAATTCAACAATCAAACAATGATGAAATGGTTAATTTTATAAGAAGTTTGAACGACAAAGAAATATGTGATACTATTCCTAAAGGTGACAGTAAATACATAAGCGAGCTGAAGAATTTAGCATACAATGTAATAGTTGATAGTTGGGTCAAGTCATAGTCCAAAGACATGCTTCAAATTAATGTGAGTTTAATGAACATAGATTGTCATAACCTTTATTGTTATTAAATTTATAATTATGCTTTAGGAAAAAGAAGAAGAAATGTGCGATGAAAATGATGGTCCAACATTTTTCAATACAACAGTGTATAGCCAAGAAAATAGTTATAGTCCATGGGCTTCACAATGGCCGAAACCCAATCACGTCAGAAAATTAACTTATATTAATAATTTATAAACAATAACTTTATATATTGTACTAGTTTCTTATAATAAACTTATAATCTAAAAATAAAAACAGTGTTGTTATTTGTATATAATATATTTATTTTATAATAATAATAATAATTACAAGGTTAATAATAAATGTTTACATAAACATGTAAAAAATGATAAAATATACGGAGGGTACCGTCAAAAGGTGTATATGTAAATACATTGTCTGAAATTACTATAGCATATGCAGTTGTATTAGCAGGGAACGCGGATGATGCTTCAATTTCAATACGTAGGTTAAAAGACGGGACTGTAATTTTGTCGGTCTGCTTTGACATATCAATCACTGCAATAGAATTATTATAATGATATTAAAAAATAATATTAAATATGGTTAAATTAAAAACATCTATACATTTGGCGGTTAAATAACAAGGTATTTGTATGGTGGATTTGTACCGCACATATTTGTACAGTATTCATTATCACATGTAAAAAATGTTAAATTTCATGATGTAAAATAGAATATGTGCATGAAAAAACTATGTTTAAAGATCTATACCTGTTCTTGTACTTTATCCTGTCACATGCATAACACTAGAAGCAATTGCTAATTATGTTACCCTTAATGTATATTATTATTAATATTATATACAAAATATGAAAGAAAAAAAAAAAAAAACTTACAACAAAACAAACTTATTATTTACAAATTATAAATACCACTCTGAATATTCATCTACAGTCTCGTCATCCAAATTAAAATTAAGATAGGTAATGGGGGTGCGATAGTATGTCGGTACCAAATTTGCCATATGCTGAGTCGAGTTAAGCTCAGTTAAACCTATGTTTAATATTCATAATCATAATCTTACTTTAAATCTATATTGGCTAATATGAATCGTCAAATGAAAACCAGTTTCAATGCTAATGCTAACATTAATCTTGTTTACGTGATACAATTAAGTTGTACATGCAAACAAGATCAATTATACGACGATTTTTAAATCCACTCCTCAACTTTTGACTGCTACCTGTAAATAAGCTAAGTCTTTCTGTACAATAAAAATAATCTATGTAAACATAATTTTCAACCTTTATAAAGTAAATTAGTTTCGTCTATTAACTATTAGTTTTAATTTTATTATCAAAAGTATTACTAATAATTTTTTTTTTATCTTCAAGCCAACGTTTATGTCCATAATCAGACTTTACGGTGAATAGCTTTTCATACAATTCTCGTAAATAAATCTCCAGATCGACCGATGTACGTTCAATTAAATCGTTAGTAATTGCCTCATATTTTTCATACTCTGCATTATTAACGAAATATTCGACCACTACATCGGCCCAAATGTTGATATATTATCCGGTATGGTAGACATCTCTTAATAATGCCCTATGTTGATAACATTTATTGATTTCACAATCACAATATTTAAAATTGTAATCTTCTATTTTTACATATAAAATATATGTTAACGATAAATGAAGAATACTATTATCAATTTATTGTACTCACTTTTGGCATTGAAATCCATAATACATTTCTTGTAAAATATTCGATCGTATTCATTTTATTTTTTGTTTATGATTGAATACGCTGGTCAGTTGAATAAATGATAGTTTGTATGCGTACTTGTTCAGCATAGAGCGTTACAAGTAAAAAAAATCATACATTTCGAGGTGTTGAGATAGGGTATTTATATTAATAACTATACTTAATGATCTATACATGTTCATAGCTAATCCTTCATCCTCTCACATGTATAACGTTATATACAATGATACATGTCACATTCATTATTCAGTAATTATATATGAATTTTTAGGCAAATAAGCAATAAACACATCATAGTAAAATTAATACTTTCTATGAGCCCCGTCAAAGTTAAACATTTTTTAAAACTTGATTACATTATTAATAGTAACAGGTAGTATAACAATATTTTCTTAATAGTCACATTATTTAAGAATTATTATTATAGCAATTTTCTTAACATAAACACTTTATAAAAATGTAAATTCCCATATATGATTTTCATGTATGAAAATACTTTTTCTTATATTACAAGGCATATGCAATAGTACCAACAGAAAAAAAAAACTAGAGATCTCAAATTCTATAAGTGAATAATTATAAGTATAAACGGGTGATTATAGACATATTAATGTGAAAATAATCAAGTGACATAGAAAGTGTCTATTATTTGGAAATATATGTCCTGTGATAATTTATTTAGTTCTTATATCTAACGTAGTACGTAATCCATATATATTTATCTGTCTATCTCTATCGATCATGATCGGGTTAGATCAAATCGATCAACAAAGATCAATATACTAAAGTATCTATTTTCATGTATAGTATATGTATTACACATGAATCATTTAAGTATATTATACTTATAGTGTACCATAAGTATCTACGATAACGTATCCTAGTTATGTGAAGNCCTACGATAACATCACCTAGCTGTATGAAGTGATCAGTGTTGATTTATTAGCAATTGTCTACTATATGTATGCCCATATACATTATTGAGAATGAACAGTATATAACTTATAATATGTGTCCAAAACATTATTTACTGATAATATTTAATGATTGTTCTACTATACATCTATAATATACACCTATGTTTAAATAAAATATAACTAAATATTCTTTTGACTATTAATCAGTTTGTGTTTATTANTAACTAGATATTCTTTTGACTATTAATCAGTTTGTGTTTATTATTACACATTAATGTGTAAACGTAAATGTATAAAGTATATGTATCAAGAAAACGCTATCTTTTCATGAAAATGACTTATACTTTAAGGTAACTGTACAAGTCCGCTT
Organism: Daktulosphaira vitifoliae; assembly: GCF_025091365.1. NCBI lineage: Eukaryota > Metazoa > Arthropoda > Insecta > Hemiptera > Phylloxeridae > Daktulosphaira > Daktulosphaira vitifoliae. Next base: position 4,503 of record NW_026100181.1, read on the forward strand.
TTGTCCGAAAAAGTAGTAGATGAGCATAAATAACACTTAAATCGTATACCGTCCTGTATTTTCCTATGCAGCAGTTAAAAACAGTTTTTTGACAACGTACACTTTTTCACACTTGTCACAAGAAAACATATTTTAAAACGTTTAAGTGATACAACACTATTAATTTTACTCAAGTAATAATCAGTCTTTTATGTGAAAATACTCATTTATGCGGAAAAATCACATATTTTCATCGAGGGTCGGCAAATTACAGATCACATATCTCTGTAAACTAGCCTTTTCGTTCACCACTTAAGTGATTTCACTTTAATATCATAATAATTNGAATCTGTAAACTAGCCTTTTCGTTCACCACTTAAGTGATTTCACTTTAAATTATAATAATTAAATTTAAAGTCGCGATTTCTAAATATTTTTATACAAATATATGTAATGGAGTATGTGTATATTCAATATGTATACATATTAGGGTGATCCTAATTTTTCAACATTCAAAATCCATATATCTCACCCCCCCATATTGTTCAATATGATGAGAAAGTAATTTGGGTAAAATTTTATCATGATAAACCACCCCCTTCGCGTGCCTGTAAAGGGTTACAAATTGACAAAAAGGGTAGTTTTTTAGTTTTTTTTAATTAACTTTAAACCTGGTGACTGTAGCGTAAAAATGTATACCAACTTAATTATTGTTCATTAAATTTTGCATAAAAAATAATATAATTAAATTTTCCGTAAATTCATTATTTCCCGAAAAAAATTAATAAAACTGTAAAAAAAAATTTTCTCCCAAAATAGATTTTTTTATGGTTATTTAATTATTTAGAACAAATTATTAGAGATACGATAAAATATTTCATATAAAAGTTGTACGAAATTTAACTTCCTAAAGAAAAATTATATTAATTATTCTTACATTTTATTATACAAAATTAGCAAAATTTTAGCAAGAATGTCTTAGAATAAAAATGGAATTATTTTTCAGTATAAAGTTTTCTGATTTCTTTTTCAAATATTTAATTAATAATTTAAAATCACATTGATTATTTAAATATTAATGCATGTTACAATATTATATTACCATAATCTGAGACATCGATTACATTAGGGATGATTTGTTACAATCTGGATATTGAGACCTATAATTTTTAACAATTTGTAAAAGGTATTGAGTTTGATTTTCATCTTTTGTAATTATTTTATTATATTCCTCTATAAGTTTGACACCTCTCTCTGCTGTATCATTTACAACTCTAATATTTTTAACTATTTCTAAGCCCTTATTGTAAGAATCATAAGTTGACCATGTTTCTGGACTGTATGTCAAAAACTGTTTATCAATATTAAATCGTTCAAAAAACTTGTTAGTGTTAGTCGATACTAAAAAACTTAAATCTTTTGAAATTAAATTTTTTATATCTTCTGGTTTAAGTGGTAATTGTTTTATTTTCACATTACTATTTTTTTTTTCAAATCATTCGGCACTTCATTGTCAAAAAATGCTATTGCTAGAGTTTCTTCGTTTAAGTACCACAGATGACCACATATTTTTTTTAATGCAGTTTGGGCCACTTCATTATCATAATATGATGACGGATTTTTCAAAAAATTAAAATCTTGGTAGGGCGCTTTTATTGCTAAAGGTGCTGTAAACCAAGCTTTAATGTATAAGCGGATAAGAAATATACATATATCTCGTAATCCTTTTTCTTCATTTTTTGTTAATTTAAATTGTTTGCGAAATAAATAAATTTTGAAGGAGTATAAGGCCTTTGCCAACCACCTTGCATGATGTATAGCACCAGGAGTTTTGAATTTTATTTTCCTATGCTCGTCTCCTCCAAGAAAAATTAATGCAAGCTCTAAAAATTCCTTGTAGTCATCTCTACTATAATTCTGTTCTAATTCATGAGAGCAAAACGTTTTTATATTGCTAATTACATAATTTAATATAATTTTTACCTCGTCGTCTTCAACTCCACAAGAAAAGTTGGTTAAATCCATTTTATTCCACTCAATTTGAAGTCGTTTGAATAATTGTATTTCGGGCCCCGATGAATGATGTTTCATTTTTAATTCAAATATTGAACGTAATATAATTTCATA
>NW_026100182.1:0-6602 GCF_025091365.1 Daktulosphaira vitifoliae
TCAATATTTAATACCAATTGTATACAAACAAATAATTAATTTATCTGTCATAACATATACACATTTGTACACTAGCTATTATATATGTATACATGTGTTAAATTGATTATTGTATACTATGAATCTTATCTTAAAATAGCTATCATGTTATGTTTAAATTTTATACAATAAACTGAAAATCACTAAAACCGCTGACGGCAACAACCCATGATGGGGGTAATTAAAAATAATATAAAAAGGCACTGATTTTCTAAGAGACATTTATTATCTCTCCTTTTTGAAGATCTGAATTCAATAAAGAATTCAGAATTGTTCTGTCTGATTTATTTTGATCGAACTAGTCGTGACGCCGTGTTGTCTTCGGTACATTTTAAAGCGATAACGAATAAAATTATTTTGCGTTAACACTTTATTTATTTAAAAGGGACAGTAAAAATCTTTACACAAACCTTGACAATCTTTGTATAAGGCAAATAAAAGAAGTAAGTAAATTTATATTAACTCAGTTATTTAGAATTAATAATCTGATTAAAGAATGATAAAACAATAGATCATATATTTATATTCAAACTTTATTAATTGTTACTGACTAGTTCGTACCTTATACATAATCACATTACATGGTATTCATGAGATGGCCACCGCCTCTTCGTTGCCTCAGTGTATTATTTCAGGTACTTAACAGTTAGGTCATTTGTAATACCTCTATAGAGAAATTTTAATAATTTCTTTTTATATCTACTTGTCTTTATTGTTCTAAACTCTCAGACTCTACAACTCCGATAAAACCTCGTTGCTCCTGAATTGACCAAATTCACAAATATCCAACATTGGTTAATAAATACACCTATCGTATACAATAAACCATAACGTATAAATAATTTGGAATTGCTTAAAAATTATGCATAAAATTATTCAAAATTTTTTAGAATGCATTAGCTTAAATAAGAACTTCTATAATATAATTTTTTTCAATTCTTACCTAGAGTAAAGTTGAATAAATTAAAACAAATAAATAAATATAAGACAGCTTTATGCTGTATGATAGTGCTTATTGTATTGACACTCGTTTCTTTCTCGATATTAGCCGTCCACCTATTAATGTGACAAATGGTTGGCGTCGGGTGTTCCCCCCCCCTTGACATTGTGATAAGATCACCACACACTATGCATTACAAAGAGCGCATTCTGTTCCCTTTCTGACGTACGCCATTAATGGTTGCTCTGTTTTTGTTCGTCTACAGGCTCCTAAATATCGGTTGGCCTGATTGACTTAGGACGTGAATAAAAGGAAACCCCAAAAACTTAGTAAATAAAGAAACTCAAAAGGAATTTGTCTATAATAACAATATTAGTGTAATTAATAGTAAACTTTATAATTGGGCGTCCCCACTTACATTAAGTGTTGTAGAATTCAATAATCTGACCTGGGCAGAACATCAATGATCGGATTATAACTAATCAACTGGACCTTACAATGGTTGACTGGTAGGCAAGGCGACGAGTCACCATATGGCGAATTTGGTACCGACATACTATCACACCCTCACCCACTACACGCAACCGGTTCAATCCTGGCCGCAAGTTGATCGCAACCACATAACTCGCCGCAACAGTTTTTGATTAGAGTTTTGTATCTTTTATGCAATTTTTGTAAAACGATACGTATTTGTGCATTGATATAATTGTGTTAATATTTAAAAACAGTCAATTACTTAATTAATTTGTATGCATGTATATACATCATTTGTGCTGCCTATTCTTTGGATTACGCATCAGTATTTAAGAAAAATATTCTTTATAATTCTATGTTAGGGAATAGTAAGTGGTTCAGTTAGTTGTATTCTTTAATTTGTTGTTTAGTTATGTTTTTTGTCCTTTAGTCATTTAAGATCCCTTAGGAGATAAGATTATTGTTCTCTTCCTTTGTCCTAGATAATTTTAATCTCAGAGTTACCATTTCAAAATTCCTATATGCACACAAATTGGTTTCTTTTATAGTTGAATTATTCTATAATTGTGTATTGTAATTGTTATTAAAAGGATAATTCATTAATTATTATATATCCTAGTATTACATGATTGTAATTAATTCAAAGGTGAATAGCAGTTCTGTACCATTTGGTTCATAAACCAACACGTTGCGTGGTGTGCTTATGACGACTACAAGAATAGAAGCCGATCATCACACTGTACTATCACGACCCTTGAGTAAATTAAAACTAACCTTCTGAATTCCCGGTACTGTTTTTCAATATATTCAATCGGCCATTAATTTATAATTATAATTTTAGTGGTACCTTTAATCTAAGAACAGAATATCTTTATTTTTATTTCAAATGGTCAAATAATATTTATATTAATAATTGCGTTTTTTTTTTTATTAAAAACACTAAATTTCTCGTACATTATAATTTATGTAATCAATATTTTTTGTGGATAAAAACGCAAATGAGATATGATGAATTTAAAAATCTAGTGCATTTAGATGTAATGACATTACTATAGGCTAAGGGACATTGATCTAAAAAAAAATGCAAGATATATATATGTGTTCTTATATAAAAATATATTTTGGCGTGAAAAAATAATAATAACACCCCCTAAGGTTCTACTTTAGTTATAACTATTAAAATATGCCCGGAAAATGGGAAACTCATTTAGATTTAAATTTAACAGTGATTAAAATCACTATTGTAAGACGTCTCAATAAGAATGTGCCCAAGAAGATCTGTATTCGTGTCGAACTTAGTTTTAAGACGAATTAAAACTCTTATTTAGTAAGGATCATTAGTATAGTTAAAAAAAAGTATCAAATTTAGTTACCAACATTAACTATTAACAACTATACTAGTATCTGATTAGCACTAACGACTCTACGACTGATCTATGAGTATGTGGCGCGCGGGTGTAAATAAACCAATTACACACTTTTCTTAGATTAATTAAAAATATAACGAAGGCAATCGACATTTTACCACGCTTGTCATAACTTACCTTTATTGATCTGATAACGTAACTCGGACAGTATTATTATTGGTTACTAAATTAAATACTATTATTGTTTACTTATTATTATTTCGGGTTGTGTACACTCGCTGCCGTCGCTCACCAAATTTGGACACCACCGACATCTCTATAGATCCAGTCAGGTTATATTTAAATAATATTAAATAGAAATAAATGCTTGTTATCGTTGTTAGTTGAGAGGTTTTTTTTTTTTTTTGGTCATGAAATCGCGAACTGCCCTTTTAGTGGGATATAAATTATACAGGACCAGCGTTGCCCCGTTTAGGTATAGCTTAGCCAACTTTAAGACTCTGGCGAGAAAACGGGTTGCAAGCTGAATGGATTTTATCTATTATAATGTAAAAGTGTATTGTTAATAGAATCTTATTGTGATATTAGTTTCGAATAACCAGCATGTAATTTATTTGCACATTTGACCTGTAGTCATCGCTGGGCACTAAAGTGTTTGTGTCTTTTTAATTTTATTTTACTAATTAAAAGTGTTGTTGATGTTATTTATGTAAGAAGTAGTGGGTAACGCTGTTGAAGTCGGCACCTAATAATTTAAAACTCCAATCGAATGCATATTATTACCCAGCTGATGATGCAGTACATTTAAGTGATTCACACATTGTAAATGCAAATTTGGTGATGCTGTAGGTAGCTAGGAAGAGTTTTTTTTAAAGTAATTTTCTTTCAAAGGAAAATTGTTATAAATAAATAATTATTGAAGAGACAGAAGAAAAAATACATAAAGAATGAATAAAAATTAGTAAATGAATGCGTTTATTAGTGTGTGATAATGAAATGACTCAGTTTAATTTTATTGTGATTGAGGAAAAAAATCCGTGAGCAGAAAAAGAGAAAAAAAATTAATAATATTAATGCAAAACAGACAATCAACAAGTGATGTATGTTATGACAAAATTATGGTGTACAAATGAAATAATGTTAAGTGTTTACCAGTTATTAAATTCAGCATAATATAAATCTTAAATGAATGGATATTTTGTCAAATAGATTCATGATTGAGAGAGAAATGAAGGGATTTTGATAAATGAATAAAATAAAAACGTAAGCGCATATTTGTTGTTTGGAAATATGATATCAACAGACGCGGAAATACGCGCCATGTGTTCACGTATGATCGTCAACAAATTTGTGTAAGATATTTAACACTTAAAAGTTTATTTTATTTATATTTTTATATTGGTGATATTTCTAAAAAACCATATTATTATGGGAGATGATAGATACAAAACACCAATACCCGTATGTAAAATTAACTTAAATTAGTAAAATAATAGGTGGAGCATGTGTCCTTTTAAGTTTAATTGACTAACCATTAAGAAACATTTTTCAATTAAAATCTAAAATATCAATTTTCCCCCTCAAAAACGGGCAATTTCTGGCTCATTCGTCATGTTATTTTTTCTAAAAATCTGGTCATGAAGCGTCTCTGCACCAGCCTGTTTCGCGATTATGCTCTCTCGGACTTCGAAACCTTTTCACATTTGGTGTTTTTTATCTAACTCTCTCATAATTTTAAAAAATAACTTCAAAAATATACCTTATCACATCAAGTGATAAAACAATAGTGTATGACATGTCACTAAGGAGATCGTAGAGTGTATCTTAAATTTAGATAGATAAGTGTTCGATTCATTGCACAAGATACTGATGGTTTGTTGAAATCATTACCCTAGAACATCAAGCGGTTAAGACTGTTCATAATAGTTAATATGGTAATAAATAATAGTTTATGTTGAGTCACTAGGGATTGATTCTCATATTCTGCCACGTTCTTTCCGGCAAGCAGTTTTAGACTCTATAAGGTCCGAGCATCAACGAGTATAATCTCCAATGATGTAGCCAGATTGTCTTTAACTCTGTCGACTCTCATATCAAATACACAATTTTATAAAATATTGATAGTTAATTGAAACCATTACCCTAGCACATCAAGTGGTTGAAATTATTGGTAAAACAATAATTTGCGGCATGTCACTAGGGATTGGTTCTCATAATCTATTTTGTTCTATAAATTTTCATTTTGAAGTATAAAAGAATATATATATATATATATATTCAGATACTAAGTATAGAAAGTATAGAAGTGAAATAATATTTAAAGTTAAACAATTTTTATAAATTTATAAAATAAATAAGTAGATCAAAGTCAGTGTTCTTATTATATTTTTTTTGTACAACAAACTATCAAGTTTAGCTGGATACAAGGTAAGAAAATATATTTCTAAGCATGTCATAAAAAATTAAAGATAGATTTAAAATAAGTTATGAATAATTTTTATCGTGGGAATAATAGTATTAACTTCTAAACGTATATAATTTTAAAAAAATGATTGTTAACAAATATTTCATCATCGCTATTGTATGTGTGTAACATAAATGTTTTATTTGTATTTATCATTCATATAAAAAATAATTCAGCTATTAAAGCTTGGCGCCCAACAATCGGACAGTTGCATTTTACGCAATCACACATCGTTTCCTACATATACTAAAATCGATAAAAATATCAAGAGTCATAAAATCCTCTACCAGAACAACTGCACATTTCATAGTAGAATTAATATTATTCGAGTTAGTGTCATCCGTGTGTAATTTTCCTTCACTTTACATCTTACGACAAACCATATGCAGTCATTTCATTTTAACAAAAAGATCCATGATTCACTACATTTTTTTTATTTTTACCATGTAGCTAAACAAATTTAACTAGATCATTGATTCTATCTTATCTCCATATCCTATCACTCTTATTCATGATTGACCATCGCCAATTATATATTTAACATTAGCTCATACTACTACTTTTTATTATGACAATTTTATTAATTTTCTTTTAACACTTGCAACTACTGTTTTTTTATGATATTTGTATTATTGTTTGATAGTATAGCACTATGAAACAGGATTGTATGTGGGAATGAAATTACTGCGATAGTAATTGTAGTCTTAANCAGGATTGTATGTGGGAATGAAATTACTGTGATAGTAATTGAAGTCTTAAAGATCGTGGTGGTCACAATTAATAGTACAAACGGTTTTATGGGACTTGGTTGTTAAATGCTATATCAATGTGCAATGATATGGACAGTGTTAACACAGTTTCAAAATTTTGACCCATAAACAGCAATGGGATGTTTTGATGATACACGGAACATCCCGAATTGCGTTCCATAATTGTATAAAAAACATCCCGGGGACTGTATTTGCTCCGCAATGATGTCTTTTATGAAACTGCTTTTTAACATCTAGGAACATTTATACAACAGCTCTGTTTAACCATTATAAGCATTTAAATTAAAACATATATCGCTATTTCAAAGTTGTTTCATTTGTAATATCCTTGTGATATTTATAACTATTGAACATATATTTGCAATTTTTTACGATAGATTAAAAATCTATGGCTTTTAATTTATGTTTTTACTCGCACAAACCNACTTTTAATTTATGTTTTTACTCGCACAAAACCATAATAAATGAAATAATCAATGTACGCGAAATATTTATAATAATTTATAACTTACTATAATTATAAATTATCATATATAATAATTTACTCT
>NW_026100183.1:0-582 GCF_025091365.1 Daktulosphaira vitifoliae
CTGTTTATTATACGTATTTGGTTTTAGATGACTCAGTGTTAACTGTAAGTAAAAATTAACTAATAAATTACCATTATTATACACATCTTTTTTTTATGAAATAAAATTTTATTATAAGTACAATATATAATTTTAGTTTTACGAAAATATATCAAGAAATCATTTAAAACGACAGTTTTTTAATTATTAAGTTTTTTCAAATGACTATAACTTACTGAAGAAAACATGTTATTTTTTTTTAGGGACTAATACAGTCCGCATCAGCAGAAATAAATCTTGATCAAGTTATCAATTATTTGTCAATCACAAATTTACGAGAAGCACAAATAGTATTTCATAATTGCATTGCTAATTTAAACATGAAAGGTCTTGAAAAAATGAATTATGGTAAGACATTTAAGTAAAGTTGAAATCCTTACATATTTACAATAACTTAATGTACGTTGATCGACAAATTTATACAAGAAGCATATTTTAGCTTCGATGTGAAGCTGAGAAGGTATTGGTTTTACTAAGATGTGTTTTTTTTTTTTTTTTTTTTTTTTTTTTTTTTCACTTTTTTAATAAAAATTTTTTTTTTTT
>NW_026100183.1:2089-6584 GCF_025091365.1 Daktulosphaira vitifoliae
TTGAGGTATAAAATAACAAAATATTAATATTAATAATATTTCAATGGTTTTTAGATTATTCTAAAAATTCAATAAAAAAAAACTTAAACTGTAGAAATTCAATTTCTCCTGAATTGACAAGAATGTAAATATATACTTCATATTATTCCACCAAGATATTTATCAGTGCTATACTTTATTAATTAACCCTTATATTTTTTTTTTTTAAATTATAAAAAATATTTTATTTAATATTATAAAATTTATGAGTCCATTTCGGTTTTATTGTAAATTATTTAAATCTGTGATTATTCCGAAAGATTCATTAAAATTGTGAATCTGAGCACTAACAAATTTATATCTTTAATGTACAATATAAAAAGTTAACAATTTTGTGCTGGCCCATTTATCAAAGCAATTAAAACTTAATAAAATACTCACTTTTCGATAAAATATTGATATTATATAGTTGTGATTGAACAGTAAATAATACAATACAACATTAATTCTTAATTTTCACATTGTTTTTTGCATAGTAGGCTTGTGTACTTTAGCATTATTTGTGATATTTACGCATGTAGAATTATTATTACGACAGAATTTAGCAAATTGTTCCTATTGACTACATAAATGACAGCTTGTGCTGAAAGTCGAAAGTTTCAATATTGAATATTGTGGATTGAAACGTTTTTGTGGTCTATCTTTCAAATATTTTTTCCCTCGAATATTTGATAGTCTTATCCTCTATTCTTCTTTAGCTGCTTGAATTGCTATTTTAAGTATTGAAGAATTCCGGGTTCTTATAAAATCTTTCAAATTTTCGAGTTCTACCATAAACACTTAGATTACTTGATTGTAATCAAGTAATCTAAGTTTTTAAAAATCAATTAATAATTATTAATTGATTTTTCTATCGCATTGGCTACCTCTGAATATTTGTTTTACGTCTCTTGTTTTATTATGTGATTTTGTAACTCTTTTATCTTCATTGTATATGATAGTAGTCCTCCTTGGCCGTTGCTTTGTAGCTTAATACTCCAATTAAAGGTGTAAGACAAATGTGAAGTGCCATGCCTTACCGGACAATCGAGTATGATTTGCGCGTAATAACCGTAGAATGGCCACTAATTCTACACATCAACTGTAAATTTTTATTTTTCCAAAAGGATTTCCAGTTGCTCCACTCTCTTCCATAAAAAGAATTAGGAAGCAATCTCATTGCTTCCTACAGCCCTAATCGCTTGTTTGAAAGAGGTGGATGATTTAGATTTGCGCCGAAAGAATTTGAATGGTTTTGTAAGTATTGTTCCATATATGATCAATGAGCAATTTTACTTTAATCATAGGTATATTCATTTCTTTTTCTTTATTCATTTTATCATTGTTTGATTCGTTTACTTTACTATCACTAGACATATTGTCTTCTTCTGCCACTAAAGTCTTGATGAAGTATCCAATTAGTAGGTGGATAAATACTAGCTCTTATTTTTTCAAGTCCCCGCTTAGTTTCTGAATCGTGCTGGTCTTTCAATAGGTTTACCTTCGTGGCAGTTTGACATGCACATGTTGTTTTTACATATGGACTATAGCTTTTTACTAACGTGTACCAACACATAGATAGCGTTATAGATGTAGAAACGACAGTCAAAATGGAAGGTAGTTTTACTTAGTAAGTACTGTTGTACTTTAAAGTGGATGTTGAAGTGGACGCTTACGTAGTCATGAACGTTGATATAGAAATGAATGAATAGTAGAGGTTGACTTCAATGTGGAAATGGACGCATACGTAGATATTAACGTATTAGGATTAATTAGGATTCACAATAGGAGTTTGAATAGGATTTGCTTTTGGGGTTAAATCTAATAATTCGTGTAATTATGATTTTGAATGGTTTAGAAGGTTATCCTAAAGTTAAGTACATTTTTTATTATGCAAAGAATTATATATTTACAGGCTTTTCCGTCATATCAAACATTCATTACTATGATATTAATATTTCCCTTATATCAATATTTTTAATATCAAATTTTAGTTATAAAATCATTTTTATTTTAAGAAAAATGAAAACTTGAAAAAAAACAAAAATTTATTAAATCTGCGTTATAATCGAGCATATAAAATTCTACGAGAATGCGCAAATACTTATTCCCTGGATGCACGATATTATATGAAAAGACTTAGTAATTAATATTTATATAATTTCCATTCAATATAAATAAATAAACTAATAGTTTTACTGTGCTTTAGTGGTTTACGAGGAAAATCCAAAAGAAGGCCTGCAATACGAATTACGAAAATCTATAGAAAAAAAGATAATTGAAACTATGTCTGATGATTTTACTCTATATAAAATCGTTCGTGGAATGACAGGATTCATTTTTGGAGGCGAAGAGAAACCTTTCGCAGAGTATTGTTGTGCTATTTGTTACACGTATTTGGCTTTAGACGATTCAGTGATTTCTGTAAGTAAAAATTAACTAATAAACTACCATAATTAAACAATCAATTAAAATGACAGTTTTTTAATTAATAAGTTATTTCAAATGGCTATAACTATCTGAAGAAAACAAATGTTATTTTTTAATAGGGACTAAAATTGTCCACATCAGCAGAAATTAATCTTGATCGAGTTATTAATTATTTATCAACCACAAATTTACCAAAAGCACAAGATGCATTTCATAATTGCATTGCTAATTTAAACATAAAACGTCTTGAAAAAATGAATTATGGTAAGACATTTAAATAACGTTCAAATCCTTATATATTTAAAATTATTTAATATATGTTGATACGAGTCTATCAATTTAAACACTATATTTTTACAATGAAAAAAATTACAAATAATTATAAAAATCATTTCAAAGCCTTAATAAATTCCAAATACCAAAAATTAACATATTTGCAACATTATGACCTATTTAGCTTTGTAAAATATGTGAATTATTGTCGTAAATTTAGTATAAAATTGAAGCTGTCATGAAAACAATTTAACAATATTAAAACGTTATAATTCAAGCCAACCAATATTATATTATAAATCTGTCAATTTTACATAAATAAATAATTTAAATACTTATAATAATTTCTTATTAAAAAAATTCATCTAGCCACAAGTACACTTTTTCTATATTATCGAATTACCTTGTTTTATGATTAATCAAAATCTTCTTTCAAAATAGTAATTGACGAGAAAAAAGTCAATTCATTTCCCATCACTTACTTTATATTTTAAATAATTATTTGTATTTTAAAATTGCATTTATTTATTTTAAATAGTATTAATTTTTGAATAAATTATTCACATGTATAATTAATTTATCAATATTAATTTGTAATTTTACAGAAGAAATCAATAAAATTTTATATAAATTAAGAGATGATATAATTTCTCGTAAAATTGAACCAAACGAAATGAGTCAAAAATTAGTTGAATTTTTAAAATTAGATAAATCTATTATTACCAAAAAGTTTAATGAGTGTTGTACAATTTTCCACTCAAGATTGTTTGCAGTAGAAAAACCCCAGGTAATAATTTTCGATCAAAATATTTATCAGTGTTATACTTAAATAATTAGACAAACATTTTTTTTTTTTAAACTATAAAAATTATATTATTTAATAATATGATATTATGATCCACTCCAGTTATATTGTAATTATTTTTTATAAGTTATTGTAATTAGGACTCATTTTCTTTGATATTCTCAGCCCTAGTAAATTTATTTCGCTGAAATACAATATAAAATGATGACAACTATTAAGAAATTAACATTTAGTGCTTCGCAAATCAATCTACTTTGATATGCATCTATATATCTATAAATTTCCCTTAAGTTTATAAGCAAATAGAGAGTAGTAAAGATTAAAGTTTTATTATTTAGTTAAGAATATTTTTTGATATGAATACAATATTATATTAACAGGTTTTTCCGTCATATAAAACTTTCATTAAACTATAATTTTAATATTTACTTTGTATTGGTCTTTTTAATATCACTTTTTAGTAATAAAACCTTTTTTATTTTAAGATAAGTGACAATTTGGAAACATTCAAAAAACTATTAAAGGTGCGTTTTTATGGAGCATACAAAATGCTGCAAGATTGCATAGATATGTATTCTCTTGTGGAACTTGATAAGAGCAATATTAGTAATTAAAATTTATACAATTTCTATTGAATATAAATAGATAAGATAATAGTTTTACTATGCTTTAGATCCTTACGAGACTTCCACAAGTAATAGCAAGCAATACAACTCACAAAAAAGTACAATCAATATTATGATGAATATTAATTCTGTTGATTATACTGTTGATAGAGTTATACAACAATTAAAATTCTCATATTTTGGAGATATAGAAANCAACAATTAAAATTCTCATATTTTGGAGATATAGAAAAACCTTTTGCAATGTATTGTTGTGCTGTTTATTACACGTATTTGGTTTCAGATGATTCCAATTTAAAACAAAGTTTGGGAACTAGCGATAGATCACAATGAATTCTGAGGA
>NW_026100184.1:0-3988 GCF_025091365.1 Daktulosphaira vitifoliae
TTTTGATATGAGTCTAATAATTCAAATTTATCTAACAATGGTTTCTCAAGAACACAATATTTAAGAAATTGATTGAATTTAGTTTGTGAAAATAAATTGATCACATCTTTTTGACTTTGACGGGTGTTTTCCAAAAATTCTTTTGCATTTGTTGCATTAGTTTCAGAATTTAAAAAAATATTTAGGTTTTTTAAAATAGCATTATATTTTGATGCAATTTTCACTACATTTTTAAAACATGATTGCGATTTCGCCATATAATCCCCAATGGACGCTTTTTTAAATAAGGCCAAAATTGCTAATAAACGATTGATCATAGTTGTAACTGATGGCAATGTACTTTTCAAGGAATTTACACAAGTATACAAGTAGTCATAACGTTTATATTTATGTTCTGATATGCATAAATGTTGTATAGCAGTTAAATAGCCAGTAACGTGTCTTAATAATTCACTATACCTACACTTAAATATGTGTGCAACTTCTTGCTTTCTTTTAAAGAAATTGTTTAGATTTTTTTCATCATGCTTTATTTCATTTAAATCTTTAATTTGATCGTTTACCAAAATTTTCGATTTAATTAACGATTCCCTATTATCCACGTTAAATAGTGTATTGATAACATTGACTGCGAGATCTTCAGATGTGTCATCATAGAATGGCGATACAAGTCTATGAATACAAAAATACAAAATAAAGAGTTAATGATTAATTGGAATAAAATCTATGGATATTTCCAAAAGGTAATTTGTCAATTGTACCAATATTTCTATTTATATATAAAAAAAGTAGCAATAATAGCGTGTTATGAAGTTCTAAAATTCGGCCATGTTGTAGTCATGTTTGAGTTATCTGTGAAGTCATGTATAATATAGCAAAATTGGTAAATAAACGTAACCAAACGAATTTTTAATGATATAAAAAATAGCTGTTAAAATTGAAGATTATAATTTATAAAGTTGTTTGTGTTAACGCGTTAAAACAAATTTTTATTTTTAAATACCTACTAGTGTTGTACAAAATTGTAAAATCAATTATGTTTAAAATTAATTAATACAAGATGATAAAGCCTAATATTCGTAATGTTCATTTAGTGATGGTGCATAAACTTCATACAGTGTCGCTTTAGAACGCTTTAGAGAAAATGCTAGCCAGTTATACAGTAAAATAAATTGAAGAGTTGTAGAATTGTTTACTTATTAAAGATGTAGNGCTTCAACTAGTTGTAAGATGAATATGGCAGACGGCTTTCTAGTGTTATTATGTACCTCTGGATGAACTTGACTTCGTATAATAGATCATTCCCAAATAATTAATAATTTTGGTTCATTAAAAATGTAAATTACAGTGAATCTAGAAAGTGCGTGTTCTCAAGTTGTCAAATTATATGGAACGCTTTAGAGAAAATGCTAGCCAGTTATACAGTAAAATAAATTGAAGAGTTGTAGAATTGTTTACTTATTAAAGATGTAGAAGCTACATATTATTTGACCTTACATTGATTTATTAGCTAATAATTATTTATTAGAACCATATCTCATAATTTAATGGGTATCGTATGATCTTGCTGTGGTTAATAACATTATATAACTTATAAGAGTGGGAGGAATAGATCACAGATTGGTTATTTTATGTGGAAGAGAGATGCTTAGATAGATGAGTGGAGTGATTAGAGAAGATCGTGGATAAGATGAGGGAAAATAGACTTAGATGGTTTGGTCATGTTATTGAATGCGATATGAGGACAGCTGATGTGAGTGTAGAGATTGTGGGAGATCGTGTCAAGTGGAAGTTTAAGACAAGGTTGGCCGACCCCAAGTAGTTGGGGATAAGGTGAAGAGGAAAAAGAAAACGACTTCATAATTTAATAGGTTTCAATTTTTTTTTTATGAAGTGGTAATATACATATTTAACTAGATTATGAAATAGAACATAATTTAATTAAGAAAATGACTCATGGATAACAAATGTTGAACTAGTTTTTCGAAAGCTATTAATATTTTTGAGTAATCACTAGAAAGAGTCGGTGCTTTTATTTTTATCATTAGTTATTTCTCGGTGATAATTTTTTATTCGTCTAGAAATAAAAATAAGAATAACACCCAATGTACTGATCAAAAAGTTGTTATCGGCCTGTCAATTTCTTAGTATCTATTTTGTAAGCTAGTTCAAAATGTGTGTTACCATTTCAAAAAATAGTTGACTCTCCAATACATTATAAGGTATGATTCTATAAAATAATTCATAGTTAATAAATCAACAAATTTATGTAATAATAAAAGGAACATATTTTTTTACAACATTATATTTATTTTTAGAGTAAGCGAGTGTTTTATAATAAACTGTTCAACCTAAATGTAGGTTGATAATGTGATATTAGGCTGATTGAAACACAATTCCGTATCATCGTTGTAAAATATGTTGTAAAATAAGAGTAATGTACATGTTTATTCTTTAAACATAGAATGATTAAAGAAGTATAGTTTGAATAACATGGATTATTTTACAAAATAACACTGTACAAAAATAATAAATTTATTAATGAAATATTATTTAAAAATAATAATATACTTTACTCTGGTGTTATCGGATGTAGTAATTTATGAAAACCCAAATTGATGTACTCAAGCTTGCATGCTTCATCATAAAATACTTTGAGATTATTACATACTTTGACATAATCTGAACAGGAAATTGAATAGTTATCGTGTTCCATTGCATCATCATTTTTTATTTCATATTGAAAACTATTGTACTTATTGTTTGTAATAGAAGTAAATGAAATTTTCGAAGATATAAAGTTATGAAAGCTTTTAACATTTTCAAAATCCTTAACAACGATCTCAACTTTAGGATTAGCGTTGTTATCGATATACTCAAGTATGTCCAATTTTCCTTTCGATTGAATGTGCTTATTAATAAAAGAAATTTCATCAATAATGTTTTTTTTTTTTTCATACAGTTTAAATACGTAATTCATATGTATATTACTAAAGAATTGTATGACATTATTAAGATTTTCAAAAAGAGTCTTTGAACTTTCTAATGCGTCATTAAGTGTAATTAAGCATTTAGTAAAATAAAAAAATTGGTTTTTTAAAAGATAGCTATCACAATATTGCAGTATTAAACCAATATTTTTAATGAAAATTTCTATAACAATTGTATATCTATAGAATAGTAATTCATTAATAGCATCAAATATTCTAGGCAAATTATTAAAATTTACAGGTAGACTTAAGGTTCCCATAAAGTATGGAATGGAATATGAATCTACCATTAAACCGTCTGTTAAGTGTTGCGTTGAAGAATTTTCGTTTTGATATCGAACATAATTGATTACTTCAGTTAAATATTCAGTATAATCGTTTTCATCCGCGAGTCTATAGGTAGTTGTATCGATTTGATTTATCCAAAATATGAAAAAAGTAAAATAGTATATTTTTATGAACATTTTTTAGTCAATTGAAAATATAGAAAACAAAATTTAGAATAACTTATTTGTTAGATTAATAATATTAGTTAGAATATATACATATTTTATGCATTTAAAGATGTATATTGACTAAAGTTTAGTTTATTTTATCTACTATTTGTAAAGTTGTTTTTAAAATTAAAATATTTGTTTAAGTGTTTTTGGAATATTTCTAGATATTTGCGAGTTATATACAAAATTATACAGTTATTTTAAGTTAAATAATTTGAGAATAAATATTCTTAAAATATTTTACAACCAGCTATTTAATTATTAATAAGTTGTGTTTAATTATTAATATTGGCACAATTTATAATAATATAATTGCAGTATGAATGAATTAAAAATTCTTTAAAAAACAAATCATATTTTTAAGTATTTTAATTGCAAGGTTTCAGCCAAACCACAGGGCCCACTAATTACCTACTAGTTAGGAAAACATTATAGAGTGACCTAATAGCCGAGCCAAGCGAGAATAGTTCTTATTAACGGAGCTACTAGGTTTTGAGTTAA
>NW_026100184.1:4289-6570 GCF_025091365.1 Daktulosphaira vitifoliae
TCAAATTCATAAGAATGTTAATTTTGTTTTTTTAAATAATTAATATTTATAGTAAATTTATCAAAGGAGATCAATTTTTTTTTTGCATTTTTATTGTAATAGATAACTTAAATTGAAGTAATAGTAATAACTCCCTAGTAACTTTTGGTGTTTGAAAAGATTCTGCAATTGAAATATTCAGAACTTAATTAATTTTAATGATTTACTTTAACTAAATGAACCAATCAAAACAAAGTTGTAAAATGATTTAATCAATTGAGCGTATAATACAATTTGATTATAATTGTAAAAATCCACCGTCAATTCATGAGAAACTAACAATCATATTTTTTAGAAATGGTTTATATAGCAAAATGTTACCAAAAAGTTTGGAATATTATAGTCTAGTAGTAGTACACACAAATACAGTAAAAAATTGATTAAATTACAAAGTAAAATGATTTAATTTTGTAGTTGAAACCTATCATATCAAACGTGATTCATCAATAAATACTTTGAAAACATTAGAAATTAATGATTTTAATTGTTTTTATGGGGAACATGTAATAACTAACTGTTTAAATGATAAATTATAATTTTTTTTAATTTTTGAGGGTAGTATCTTCAAATAATTGTAATCATTTGACGTATTGTTCAAAAATGTAGGTCAAGTTAGAGCAGAGAAAATAAATGATAGTAAAAAAATATTATCTTCTCAGCTTTGCATCGAAGCTAAAACCTAAAATATAGTAAAATAATTTTAATATGAATAAGAAATTTCTTCTCGCAATGGGTAACTCCAGTGATGGGATCCTTGATCTTTATTGAAGTTATAGAATATAATGAAATAAAATCAAACGAGTTGAAAATTTATTCTAACTTAAAACGAATTCAGAAAAAAATGTAAAAAACTTCGTTTCCATTCGCGGGGATTGGAACCTCGTACCCCAAGCGCATTTAACATAAATATTACCGACTGAAAAAATTAGCTCTTTAAGCTAATTAAAATGTCAAAGTTATTTTTCTTGACTTAAAAAGAGCAAACAAATTTAAATAAGTTTAACTTTCTATGCTATATCAATTTTATTTATATAATATTTATCCAAATCAGTGTACTCCCCTTCTCATGTATTTTAAAATAAAATAAAATACAAAACCCAGAATTTTAACACAAAAATAGCATATTTTTACCATAAAGAAAAATCCAGAGGTCAATTTTTNTAATAGCATATTTTTGAATATGGTAGTCATTTTTACCAAGAAGAAAAATCCAGAGGTCAAATTTTTTTTTTCAAATTGATGCGGTCGCATTGCACTTCCGGCTTTACCGCTGGATGGCGACTGCGACACAGCTACCTCTCCTCGTCCGACAGGTCGCGCGACGCCGAGTGACCGCGGGTGACGCGAACCGGTCCAGGCCGCCGGCCACCATACTATTCATATTATCGTGGTTGGACTATTGTCTACTTCCTTTTGGAATTATTATTGTTATTAAAATTCTTATGTATATATTAAATTAAAATATATTACAACGTAAAAGATAAATACGGAGTGTTATTTATTATAATTATTAAATAACCACCTGAATCACAACAATTGGCGCAGTCGAAAAAGGAATATTTTTTAAAGCAAGTCAACTTGTCTGCTTGCGAAGTACAGGGGGTACCTTGCAGTACCAATAGGGGAACTCTGCCGCCACACCACACGCTTAGGCGAGTTATAGCGGACAGGCCCGAAAATTCATAACTCCGATCGGGAGGGGGTGAGCAGATGGCCGTCCCGGAAAATTCCGACCGAGCAGTTCGAGAGGACCCCCCATCCCCCCCACCGGAGCTTCGGACTGCAAATCAGTTCTTCGGTGAATTACGGGATACTTCNTGAGAATTTTTTAACAGAAAT
Source organism: Daktulosphaira vitifoliae (assembly GCF_025091365.1). Taxonomy (NCBI): domain Eukaryota; kingdom Metazoa; phylum Arthropoda; class Insecta; order Hemiptera; family Phylloxeridae; genus Daktulosphaira; species Daktulosphaira vitifoliae. The sequence continues at coordinate 6,168 of NW_026100184.1, forward strand.
CGTACGTTTTTCTTTAACTTTGATGTCCGTTTTCACTATGAAGACAATTCTAGAGGTTAATTTTTTTTTTTTCAANCGAAAAAATAAATTCGCCCTGTGAAAATTCTGTTTTCTCCGGTGGATTAGACCGGATTTCGGAAGAACAGCACCGAAACAGACAATTCTCCGGTGAAAGTTTCTGTTCTTCCGGTGTAAACAAAAATTCTGCCGGTGAAAGTAACCGGACGACCGAGGAACATCACCAGAACATNACCGGTGAAAGTAACCGGACGACCGAGGAACATCACCAAAACATACAGTTCTCCGGTGAAAATTCGAGTTTCTTCGGTCAGAAACACCACATTTTTGTTTCAAACCAAGGAATGACCGGTAATAACGGAGTAGAACGATCTGAAAGTCGTTC
>NW_026100185.1:0-6549 GCF_025091365.1 Daktulosphaira vitifoliae
AGAATATAATTATGTAGTATAATTTTAAAAGTTATTATTTTTAATTACGTGATAATGAAATGCTTTTTATTACATTAATTACTCTATAATTATTTAAGTCCAAATTTTCCTCTACCCTCTATTTGTTTTAAGTAATAATAAAAGAAAATTTTCCTTTAAATTAGTGTTCAAATTATCTTACGTATTTCTATGATAAAATACAAGTACATAGTCACATAAATTTGATAATTGAATTAAAATAATACATTCGGTGAATAATTTTATTCTAATTGTACTCGTTCAAACACGTTTAGCAACTAGTAGAAAACAAATTATGATTATTTTCTCGAGTGTAATGTTTCTGAACTTAATATATCAATGGACATTAGAATTAAGTTAGTTATTAATCTTATTCGACGGTAGTGTAACGATCCCTTGTGTAATCTTGGAAACTGTAGATCTTAATTAATAGTTAAATTTGATTGGCTAGAATTAATTGAGAACCTACACACAGACTAGAGGTGTAGCGTCAATCGTGTATAAGATGAGAGAAAATAGACTTAGATGGTTTGGTCATGTTATGAGGAGAGAAGATTCGGAAGCTATAAGAACAGTTATAGAAATGAATGTTGAAGGAAGAACAGGTAGAGGACGACCAAAAAAGAGATGGAGAGTTGTTCATGAATGTGATATGAGGACAGCTAATGTGAGCGTAGAGGATGTGGGAGATCGTGTCACGTGAAAGTTTAGGATAAAAGTGGCTACCCCAAGTAATTGATATTAAGGTGAGGAAGAAGAAGAAGAGATGGAGAAAAAAATCNGGAAGAAGAAGAAGAGATGGAGAAAAAAATCAGAGTTCATTTGATTTTTATTCCATTTAAATTGACTAACTTTAGGACTAGGATTTTATACGTTGTATCTAGTAATGCTATTACCCAATAATTACTACATCCTTGTGGATCAATTTATATTTTTTATATAACATATTAATACTCCAGTCCTTCAGAAGTCTTTTTTAATGTCAAATACTTTTTATAATACTATGTAATTAATTGATTTTTAATATGTTAAATATAATCCGTGCAAAATTTCAATTAAAAATGACATTTTTATCTTAATTTTTTGTTCCTTGAAAGTTGATTTTTATGGAAATTTATAATTTAAAAATGTTGAAATTTTAAAAATAAATTCAGTTCAACTTATAAGTTTATAATTTTTATCTTTGAATAGAAAATTTAATGAGAAATAAAATATTGTATTTTTGATTAATATATGATCAGAAACTTATATAATTACTATTAACAGACAATTTATGAATAATACTCAAAGTTTCGTTATAATCACTATTATTTTTAATTTATATTGTAATAAATCATTAAAATAAATGTTTTAGTATTAATTTCTATAAACACCTTATGTTTAAATAATTATTTATATTGATATACTGCACATAATATATTCTGCTTGGTATGTATTTTTATATTAATTAGAAAAATTGTGTTATTATTTAGTCCAAATACAAAACTAAAATTTGAAATTTGAAATCGTCACAGAAATAGATTTAGAAAAGTATATTTTAGTCTCGATGAAATTCCTTGTTGACCGGTAAATTTATTTATAAATAACAAACGATTTTTCTTTTAAGTATTACATCATAATAACTACTTTATAATTTCTCCGTAACAATAACAATACTAAATTATTAAATATAAATTTCATACTATATTTAGTTTCTATACTAAATATTTATTCATATATTACACTTATAAATCATAAAACTTGTAATCAGGATATAAAGAAATAGGAAATCATTTTTCCACCAAATTTTTAAAATTAAACACTATCTACAGATTTGCATCAAAGCGTTTTTTATGTTAGTGATTTTAATCACTGTCATATTATATCTATACTGGACCCAACTATGTCATGTTTCCAATATCATACTATCCAATATAAAAATTTTAATAATATACTTTTAGTAAATTTTGAGAATGTAATACTTGCTGCCATCTCCCTACTGTGCCGAAACTCCAATGATTTTTTTGTGTTCATATAACATATATTTAGTAATGAATAATGTAAAATAATTTACAACGTTTTTTTATTGTACTATCATAAAATAATACAAATGACATTACACTATAAGTGAATAATCTATGGATTTGTTACATCAGATATAACGCCCACGTGTGTGTGCGACATATATAAATAAATACACTTCTCATTTTCCATATTAAGTTCATCATAATCTGGCCAGCCTTTACGGAACAATAACCAACCATAATTTACAAAATATAAATGAATACACACATCTAGATAGTAAGCTGCAGCTAAAAATTCTATTGGTACAATCGTACTTTGTACGTACCCTAAAAAATTTGACATAGGTAAGACGTAATTAAAGTAAATTTTCAAAAGAAATTATGCAGAGAAAACGTATAAAATTATATTATACCCAATTCCTTGTCTGAAAAAGACAAAATTTTTGCTCTGCAAAGTGGACAACATAATCGTTTTCCTTTTATCAATGTTTCGGAACAACTCTGACACAATTGATGTTTGCAATACCATAAAATTACAGTAGAATTATCATAACAAATCGGACATTGTTTAACCTCTTTTCAAATGTAATTGATAATTAATATATATATTTTAAGTGAAATCAAATATTAGTTGTATTGTTATATTTATAATAATTGAGTACAATAATTTATTTTTAATTAATATTTTAAAATTTAACAAATATTACATACATGTGCAAAATTATGAAAGATATCAATTTTATAAAATAAAATTGGTTAATAATTAAAATAAAATTTTAAAAATTGTAATAATATTTTTTTAACTAACCTTCATCTATTTCTGTAATATATAACAAAAATACATATATGTTACTGTACTATAAATAATAATAAAAAATAATTTAAAATTAATTAAGAATATTCCTCTTAAAAATACTAGAAAACCACGTGTATTTTCAAAATATTTCTCAATGTCGTTTTAGATGAGATTTCATTTTCTCCAAAATGTTATTACTCTACGCATTTTAAGTGTTTTTAAGGCACAAACCCACCCACAAGGAGGGCTGTGTGACACAGGGACTACTTCAGACACCTGTATCACACCCAGTACAGCGTGCTTTCTGAAGCGTCAACATCAGTTTTTCTGAATGACTGACAATAGAATTCAATTAACGCAAATAAACCTGTAGCACAGTAAAGGGCTCAGTAGTGTATTACTAAGGACCCTAACTGTGAGCCATACTATACCCTTACAAATGGCACTTATTCAGGAACCATGGATAAATGGTGACCAGATTAAGGGGCTAAATCTAAGGAATTTTAAACTGTTTCATAAACAAGCAGATAAATCTAGAACTTGCATTTTGGTGAATAATAAAGTTAAAGTCAGCTTGATACTTAATCTATTAAGTGCAGACTTGACTATTATTAAAGTAACACTAAATGATGATAAAAATATTATAGTAGCTTTAGGATACCTACCATATGAGGTCACAGATCCAGGTAGGGACCTAACTATGCTCTTTAATTATTGCAAAATTGAAAAATTAGAACTAATCTTAGGTATGGATGCTAATGCACACCACACTATTTGGGAGAGCAGTAACATCAACCAAAGAGGAGAGGTTATAATGAATCTATTGCTGACTACAGACTTTAGTATACTGAATAGAGGTAGTGAACCTACTTTTGTTATCAAAAACAGGCAAGAAGTCATTGATCTGACAGTTTGCTCAAAAGGGTTACTTCAAAAGATAAAAGGGTGGAAAGTGTCCTCCGAACCTTCTCTTTCTGATCATAGGCTCTTACGATCACTTTGGAAATTAACAAAGTTGAGACGGAGTACTATAGGAGCCTAAAAAGAACAAACTGGGACAACTACAGGAAAGATCTCTCTCATGACCTGAATAACCTACAGTTTAGATTGGGGTCGAGACAGAGTACTAAAACGGCTGTAAATATACTACAGGACTCCATTGTCTTGTCTTATAAAGAAAACTGTTTCACTTTAATAGAAAGGAAAGGTACAGAACAGGTTGTAGCTTGGTGAAATGCTAACCTGTCTAAATTAAGAAAGAGTTCACGTAAGCTCTAAAATAAAGCAATGATATCAGGTTTAGAACAACACTGGGAATCCTATAAGGACGCCCAAAGGAACTACAAATCTGCATTGAAAAAGTCCAAAAGAGAAAGCTGAAAGAAGTTCTGTGGGGATATACAACAACTCCCTATAGCAACTAGACTTCTGCGATCACTAAGGAATAGACCAAACAAAATTGTCGAGGCAGTACTACTGCCAGACAAAATATTCACCAATAACGATAATGAAACATTATCACATTTGATGAACACACATTTTCCTGACTCTGCAATTAACAACAGAGAACAGGAACATGATGCACAGGACAAACGTGTTACCTGTGCTGATTGGAGACTAACCAGGAAAGTGATAACCCCAAATGGAATAAGTTGGACAATAAAAGCCTTTGGCAGTTTTAAAGCTGCAGGCTGTGATGAAATTTACCCTGCAAGAAGGGTTAGAGATAATCGTCCCCCATCTCTGCAAAATATTATTGAAACTTATTGTTAGGTACATCAAGGAGGGACCTCTAAAAGAGAACCCTTTACATTAAAACCAACATGCGTATCAAACGGGGAAATCTACTTATACAGTTCTACACTGCTTAATCACTAACATAGGGAAAGCTATGGAGAATAAAATGTATGCAGTAGGTATATTCCTGGACATCGAAGGGGCTTTTGACAATGCTCTCTTCGATGCTATGTGTGAATCTACACAACAGCATGGAATGGAACCACTTATTACTAAGTGGATAGAATCCATGCTTAAGGAACGCTCCATATTGGGACAGATCAATGAGACCAAAGTAATCAAGAGTGTTAAAAAGGAATGCCCACAAGACGGGGTTCTATCCCCCTTGCTATGGTGTCTAGTATTGGGTTCGCTTATTAGAGAGTTAAAAAATACTGTTATACACAAGCCTATGCGGATGACTTAGTTATAGCAGTGGTGGGTAAATTCCCAGACACTATTATAGACTTAGTACAACAGATACTAAACACTATGGTGTAGTAAGTATGGTCTATCTGTTAATCCAAATAAAGCAGAGGTTGTTATGTTCACTAGAAGGAAAATAGGACTAAACAGACTTGACATTCTTACTCTAAAAAAACTACTACTATAAGAAGTCTTAAGATATCATTAACTGACATTTATGAAGACACAATATTCTAACTACTAAAAAAACCATGATTATAAATATTTTACAATATTATCATAATAATTTAATTAATTAATTTTTTATTTTCGAACTAAAATAATGAATTGAATATTTATAACGTGTCTAATAATTATATTGAATTATAATATATTACATATACAATGATATACAAAAAAAAGTACAAAAATGTGGTTTGAAAACAACAAAAAACTATCATTAAATTATTTGATTTTTACTGATTTTCTAATGCTAAATTTTAAATGTTACACATTTTTCTAAAACTTCAAATTTTTATGGTGTATAAAACAGACGTATATACAAAACTAAAAAAAAATTTTTTGGAAATTAGGTTACCCAACAGAGATATTGCACTTAGAATACACATATTTTTATAAAATTTCTAATTTTGTAGGCCTCTAAATCCCAAGATAATTGTTGTAAATATTTGAAATTTAGTTGAAACATAGATTATACACTATACAATACCACATGTAAAAATCACAATAAAATAATAACTTCTTAATGGTTTTAAGTGAGCTCAAAAACGCCAATTTTCACAAAAAAAGCGCCATTTTTTGAAAGTCATTAAAGTTTAGAATTTCACATAATTTTTTTTTTTTTTTTTAATGTAAACTTTAAGTTATAATAGGGTCAAATCTAAAATTTTAATTCGATTGAGTTGAAATTGAATAATCTGTGTGTTTTTTAACGATCTAGCTATTTTTAACTTTTTTTACATTGAAATAGCCATAAAAATGGGAAGATCATAAAAAAAAAAAAAAAATTGTTTTAATCTAAATATAGCATAATGAATAAACTCTGAAAATTTCAGAAAAATATGAGGTGGTCGTGCAACCACTTCTGGATGATTTGGCATGGATTGACCCTCCACCCTAATATACATATATACTAAGGTGGTCCTTATTTTTCGAATTTCGAAATTTCATTCGGGACACCCCTCCATTTTTTTCTTTAGTATAAAAAAATAATATTCTGAAAATTTAAAATCATTTGGAAAAATTTTAATTGAGGCGCACAGCATTTTAATGTTTTGACCNTAATTGAGGCGCACAGCATTTTAATGTTTTGACCTCGAATTTTCGAAGAATATTATATAAAACGATAAAAAAAAACTTATATTAGAGATTTTCAAGTGATTTTTTCAATAAAAGGCAAGATACAAAAAAAAAAGGATTGACCTTATTATAACTTAAAGTTAACATTATAAAAAAGAAAAAAAAATTTATGTGAAATTTCAAACTTAAATGACTTTCTAAAAATGGTGCTTTTTTTGAGAAAATTGGCGT
>NW_026100186.1:0-6545 GCF_025091365.1 Daktulosphaira vitifoliae
TTGCCATAAATTATAAAACTTGTGAAGAAATCTCTATATAAAATATATTTCCCAAAATTATCATTAGGAAAAATATTAAAATAAAAATAGAATTGTGGTCTCGGTATTTAAACACTTAATTACTGAAGTTGATATTATTTTTAATTTTTATGGCATCATTAGGGAAATGGCAGGGTGGGGATTTGTCTACTATCGGAAAAGCATGTCATAGCATGTCCAATTCTAAATATAAAGTATCGATTTTGTCAGATTGTGTATGCTTATAATTGTTATACTGTACATAAAAATGATTAAAAAAACCTTAAATATATTTTATAATACTGATTAAAACTGATAAAAGCACAATAATAAGGTCATACATTTTTTTCGGATTTTAAATATATTTGTGTTTTCATTAGTTTGTTTTACGGCGTTAAAGCATTGCAAAATTAATTAAAAATATATAATTAATAGAGAAGTGCAAAATTTACAACTATTTGAAAAAAATTATTTTAAATATCTGATAAATGTATTTAATTAAAACAATTAAAAATATCTTTTTTCAGAATATTTTGTTCTGTTATAAAAATAAAATACCACATTAGTTCTTAAGTAAAAATATAAATATTTTATTAACAAACAGATTTAATAAGTCCGAATGATTCGATAGTCAATAGTACGTATATACAATTTAAATAAATTAAAAATCTATCATTATTGGTTCTACGAACAATTTTATTTCAATAACATATCAAAATGAGCTTATAATATATCCTGATTTTTTTTTTGGTCCTGTACGACATAACGATAAAATAAACAAATATAAATATGTATGTCGGTCAGGATACCGAATTCTTTCTAAAATAATTTTAAAAAAATGTATGTAACACATAAATTAAATTAAATAATTTTTGTAATTGCAACACTTAAGTCACGCATTTATAAAATGTTGTAACTAAATAAATTTAGTACCCGTGATAAACATAAAACAATACAATTAAAAATAAATTATGAACATTTTTTTACAAAATGTTTAGTTTTAGCGACAGATTATTCTTAAAATAATATAAAAATTCATAACAGTTTTATACAAAAATATAATAGAAATAATGTGCGTATATCTATTTACTAAATAAATTTCATACATTTTTTGTATTTGGAGTACATTTGTTTTGATGTTAATTCTTTATAATACATTTTATACTAAATAAATTTTAATTTAAAAAAGGAACTTTGGAATACTTATATGTAAATTTGTTTGACAAGCAAAATAATATTTTAATTTTACCAATATTTTTCCATTTATGTGTATTGGTAGGATTATAATAGTTGGAAAAAATAATTAATCTATTGAATAATGCATTAGTCTTAAAGTGGATTCATTTATTATTGACTTGTAGTTCTTGATTTTTTCCAATCATTAAATATTAAGTAAACTCCAGCTGCATACACAACGACATTAATCAAGCCAAAGATCTATAATCAATCATTAAAGATAACTATTTATGAAATATATACTGATATTTATGTTCATTAACATGTAGCCAATAGTTATATAGATCACACGTTCTAATATTATAAAATAAAGGACTCGAAGTTAAAAAAATTTTTGTTTAAGAAATTTAGCATGAATTGATAATGCGATGTGATATCATTATTTTTCATATGGTGTTTTATTTTTTTGTAAAATTTGATCTGTTCGTTATTCAAAATAAATAAATAAATACATAAATATTGATTTTAAAAAAACTCAGCACAGTTGGGACATATCATTGTTAGGACAATTAAAGATGATATCTGATAGTGATTAAAATCGCTATCATAAAAAAACGTTTCGATGCAATCTGTATAAAGTATTTAATTTTAAGAATGATTTATTGAATTATTCTAAAAGCAACATTCATTTATTTATATCCTTATTATAAGTATAATACATGAATAAATACTTATTACATACTTAAAGTATTTAAATTTAGTGTGACAATTTCACACTATTATTTAATATCAATTATATTAAATAAATTTTGGTTTTTTTTTTGTTACTTTTTACTAACTATTGGCATTGTTTGAAGAACCAGCAATACGATTTTAATTCTGGACGCACACAACACATAATAATGAAATTTAATAAAAGAAGAGCAAAATAAGTCATTATAACGTTTATAAATAATTGTATTCCAAATATAATGTTAACATACACATACACACACACAANAATATAATGGTAACATACACATACACACACACAAAATAATAAAATAATCAATACACGTTCAATAACGCTCATTCGAATACAAAAATTAAAATTTTTAATTGAAAATTAAAAATAAATTCGTTTATTTTTAAAAAAAGTTATGGGATTTTTAAGAAAAAAAAGTTACATAGTGGATTTTTTTCAATTTTTAAGGGCAATATGGAACTAGTTATAATTTGTGATATTTTGACGTATCATTGAAAAAATCGGTCTGACATGAACTAAGAAAAGTGGCCACAGATAAAAAAAAAAAATTGCAGTAAAAATAATACCTTCTCGAGATAAAAAAAATGGCGTTTTTATCTGTAGTAAAATGTACTGTTTTACTTGTATAGTGAAAAATTAATAATTCGTAAATTTACCCCTGCAAATATGTTAAGGTTCTTGTAATAAGAGTTGTATGTTCTATTATTACTCGACCACGCTGAAATTTGTACAATAAACGCAACCATATATAAAACTGCCAGAAGAAGAGTGTTGAAAAATTCCTAGAATGTCAAGTTTAATGTTAAAAAAGTAACTTTAATGCGGATAATATATAAATACTTACTGTAAGAATCCAATTGATCGGAAAATTTATGGCTTCTCTGATAGACAAAAGGTAAATGAAAGACCAAATTGCAGTGGCTATGAAGCTAATAATAACCACAAATAAAAACCAATTCGTACCTGGTAGTCTAGCTGGCGAGGCCAACGCTAAACAAATGATGCCTATAATCTGTAAAAAATAAATATCCATGTATTACATGTTTTTTATTTTCCTTAATATAATATTTTGTAAAATTCTACTCATTAACTACTTATTATTTTAGATGATATTATAACATAACTAAAAGTAACCTAGAAAAAAATAGAAACAAGGACATCATTTTTCTTTTTTAACCATAAATATTTTAAGGGACTCAAAAATATATAAAGATTTTACCATAACTGATATCTCACAAATCGATAGACTAGTAAAATTAATATTTAGTAAAGTTTCAATTATTTGTTTAATTGTAGAAAACTCTAGTTATTTAAAATTTTAGTAAGCAATAAATTAATTATTGTATTGAATTATTCTTAAGATTTTTCACAGTTAATTTTTGTGAGTTTTTTATTCAATGTGTTACTTTATGAGAATTTTACAATTAATTCTTTGAAATCAAATCATATACACAAAAAGTAAAATAACAATAGATGTGTATTTTGTATGAGTATGTCACTGTAAAGTAACGGCTCTTTTGAAAACGTATAGGTAATTAAAAATAAGTGTACGTACTATGCATTGTAATGCAATATGCATTAGTAAAATATGGACTAAAACTTTGAACGGTTACTAATAAATTCATAGGCATATTGTTAAGCCAAAAAATTAAAACGTTCTCATAATAATATGTTCAACAGCGTTTAAACAATAGCTTTGTAAAAAATAAAAGACAAGTTCTACACATCAATCGAATCCATAATTTCTAAATACTACTATTGAGTCATTTAAAGTGCAGTATGTCGTGCGATGTATCAAACATTGTTTTAAATTTAAGCTATGGTGTATTGTTTTTATTTTATAACTTACTATTCTGTTCAGTTTTAACGTATAGCTGAATTTGACCGACAAAACACGACAAAAGTACCGTTTTGTTACATTTACGTACTCATAAATATTTATACTACATTTAATGTTTTACAATAAAATAAATTTATTAACACTAGCCACTCATTTTCTCTTAAAATAATAATTTTTTGCGAATTTGATTTTTTTTGTAAGTTTTACGTGTATCTCCATTTATTAATCATAAAAAAAAATTTGTTCAACCCTTATATCTTATAAAGGTATTAGATTTATTTTATAAATGGCATCATACATATTTTATTAGTTAATAAGAAAAATTCTTAATTAGATCATTTTCTATTTTATAAGCTAGTTAAATATGTATAATTCTAATTAAAAAAATAAAGCTGACACCCTTATAAGTTATAAGGGTTGAATATAATTTTTTCTTTATGATTGATAAATTAAGATATATATGAAACTAACAATAACCAAAAGCAAAAATTAAATTCACAAAAAAATCTTTATTTTAAGAAAAATTGAATGGCTTATGTTAAAAGAAGAACTTGTACTTGTAAACAACGTTTTAGGGTTTTAATTGTGCAATTATTGTCAGTGAAATATCCAAGTAGGACTAAAAGGGTTATTTCATCCTTACTTTATTGGTAGTGGTGCAAATATCTGGAATATTACAAAGTGACACTATGTAGCTCTTTCAAATCCGGTAAAATTTCATTTTAGTCAGATTTTCTCTTCACAATGAACAATTTTGGTTATGCTACTATTTTTTAATCCATTGAAAAATGGGATAATTAATTAATCTATATTTTATGGGCGAAAATTATTAACAATTGAAAGAATTATTTTTTTTATTTTAAATGTTTTATATATAATCTTTATCTAAAACAATTTCATAAAATGATTATGTTTGAAACATCGTTTTAATAAAGATTAATAAAGATTAATTCTTGTATTTAGGTCGGATGAGTGCATTATTAAAAACTAATATTTAGTAACCGATTACTGTTCGTATAATATAATAAAGTCGATTGAAATATAAAAAATATACTTTAATGGTGGAACCGTTGCTGTTTTTATTCATGAAATAGCTGTTAACAATAGCAATAAATAGTAAATGGTTATGGTTCCGTAAATACGTTTGTACTTAAGTGCTCTGAACCAGAGAAAACCGTTTGTCTATCCGGTCTCTTGATTTTTGCAATCATTATAATTTTCTCTATCAAAGTAGATATTTGCTAGATTATTATTGGAAAAACATGTAATGTAATAAGAAATACAAAGTACTGGTAGTTTATATTGTTATGTTTAGTTTTTCAACGAATTTCACTTTAGGGTGATATAAAAACGAAGGAAATAGATGTATTATTTAAATAGAATAATTATTTGAATATAAATAAGTGCGAAATAGACGTTTGTAAATAAAGTATTCTAACTAAGGTTTTCGACTATTTTATGCATCTATTACATAAATGCATAAAATAAACTTTATACATTTTATAAGATTTTTCATAAGTTTATCTTAGTTACCCCGATGATACATTTAGTACATTAATAATAAATAGATACTCATATAAGTTTTTTTTAACACAAAAAATACGGATTTTTAAAATTGTAATATTTTTGGAGATTTACCCCATTTACGGAAAACGTGGGAAATTTTTTAATTTTTTGGGTAATGTCTTCAACTAGATATGATTTGTGATCTTTTGACGTATCGTTGAAAGAAATCTGTTCTGTGAGAGCTGAGAAAAAGTGGTAACAGACACACACAAAGAAAAAAAACACATCTTGGTAAAATTAATATTTTCTCAGCTTCGCATCGAAGCTAAAATGCAACGGGTTTCTTATAATTTTATTAGGTTATAAAGATTTATTTATAAGATATTAATTTTGACATAATTTCAATTACAATTTAATCTAAATTTTTTTTTTCTTTATGTTTTTTGTCTGTAACCTTAACTTGTCAATCATCTCCGTAAATATTATAATAATATTTTTATTAACGTTTTACTTTATATTCACAAATCTTAAATTTAACTCCAATCTTAGTATATCCAATAATCTAAGAACTATCGCCTCGTAGTAATTAAAATTAGTTATAATTAGTCGTTTACTTTCAACTAAAGGAATATTGGTGTACATAATTTAGCATTAAAAGATGAAAGTACTTTCAGCTTACTAACCCGATTTTTTGCTAACTGCCTAAATATGGAAAGACAAGTTTTTATGTGTTAGGATTCAACTGTTTTTAATAATCACAAAATATACTCAATTCGTTTTCAACTAGGTAATGATATCATTTCAAAATGATGTATTTATCTGTGTTTTATTAAGTTTTGCATTAAACATAGGAAATGACACATATTTTATAGTGGCTAATGGCGTAACTAAACCCTTCTCAATAGATATATTTAAATAACAATTATCTTATCATAAAACAATAAAAGACACTCGGCTTGATAGCAAACAACAATAATGTACTATGTAAATTTACATTAAGTAACCGTTCCTATTTGTTTGTCACAGGAACTTGGACACATATCGCGATTTATTTGTCGTTGGTATTGAGAAGTATTGACTTTTCCCATGTTTGATATTGTAGGCGTGCGAAGAGAATATCATTTTATAAAATTATCAGCCATTGCGACGTGTTCTGAAGGAATAATCGCAAGACAGTTAAGGACGACTGAAATAGTCCATTTAACGGTTCGTTCAAAATGAATGGAAAAAATATTACGCTTTGAGAATAATCGATTAGCA
>NW_026100187.1:0-6525 GCF_025091365.1 Daktulosphaira vitifoliae
TTAAAATAGAACTAAAAATGCGCAATTATAAAATATATTTTTGTATAAATGTCTTAATAAAATGTTACTTAAAAAAAAAAATGAACGAATAATGTAAAAAAAATATATATTGCTACACAGGGTCAATGGCAAAACTAGGGGAAGTTTGGGTGACTTAGAACTCCATGACGTCATGATTATTTGACCTTGATAAACTTTATAAATGTCTACTTAATATTTCATTATTGTTATTTTATAATGTGTTTAAAATATATTTGAGATAACTTTAATAACTTAAAATTTAAAAAAAAACACATCATAATAATAAATGAGTATTTTCTGAAAAATGTTATCAAATAACGTGTTACAAGGTAAACCTGATTTCGAGTTTACAAAAAAATTGATGGGTTTTACAAATAAAATTATTTGATTAAAGCATAATTTTGGACCAAAGTCGTGACTAGTCGAATTTATTGCTATAACGAAGACAAACTTAAAACTTTAAAAAAGAACTAAAAATGCGCAATTATAAAGTATATCTTTGTATAAATGTCTTAATAAAATATTATCTAAAAAAAAAATGCACGAATAATGTAAAAAAAATATAAAAGTTATAAATTATATCAAATATGCCTTAAAAAGTAAGAAAAATTTAAATGTTTTTTTAATTTTAAAATAAATTTTATGATCAAATTGAGGGCATAGCAATGGTAAATTTGTAATCACTATTTTTAGCAGAACTTTTAGTGAGAAGTATTCAAAACAAATTTAAAAATTATTATGGTAATTTTGGTTAGGTATGCAAGATAATAATTTGACAGTAATAAATAAATATTTTATATGGAGGTCTTAATGCAACACTTAAATTCTTTTTATTTATCGATTAGATTCATATACGAACATAACTAGAGGGATATTTGCCTATTTTGAATTTATTACATTAGAAAGGAGGGAGGGACCTAAATTTTGAAATTTAACGGAAAAACACACACTAGTTTAGGTACATTCCATATAATTCGAACCATAATTAAATATTTTTTAGTTTTATAGTAAATTACTATATTTAATTTTGATTTTAAATAAAAAAACACATAAATGTAAAAATGTAAAAATAACTAATACAAAATGTACGATTTGAATTTGTTATAGAATAAATTAATTTGTGCTTAGGTAGTCTATTTTTATGTATACGAAAATTAAATGACAAATAGTGTCCTTTTTTAGTTTCTTGTAGCGAAGCTGAGAAATTATTAAATCTATTATGATGTGTTTTTTTCAGTGTTTGTCATCACTTTTTCTCAACTCTCACTGCACAGATTTCTTTTAACGATAAGTAAATAAATCAAAATTCATATCTAGTTCATAACATTGGCCACAAATATTGAAAACATCACTCTCGTTCTCCGTAAAAGGGTAAATTCTCTAAAAAATTAGGTTTTCTAAAATTGGTAAATGTGGACATTTTTTAAACATTTATTTTTTTGAAAAATTCAATAAAGCAAAACGTATTTTATTTTATAAATACTATAGATATTTCACTTTTATTCAGTATAAATTTTTCTAATATCAGACTCTTTGCTTGCTCAGAGGGGGGGTTTCAAATTTGAAAGTTAAACACAATATTAAATTGAATACTAAAAATAGTTGACTAATTATTTTAATTCATGATATGATAAATAAACATAGTGTATACACTATGACTAATGAAACTAATTTTACTATAAATTTTTAATATAATATATCATATAATATATAATATATAGTCAAATATATTGGACTTACCGTATATTTTCTTATTTTAAATTTCATTTTTAGATGGGTTTTAATAGGAAATATGCTATTTTTACATCAAAAACCGATGTAAAACCACTAATTTTACATATAGAAACAAAAAAAAAAAAATTTTAAATTTTGGAGTTATCCTGTTTTTGCTTAGCACGGCAGAATACTAACAGGAGGGCGGACTGCACACATAAACACTTTTGCAATTCACGGCCAATGTGCCATAATAAGATATCCCTATCGACAGTTGACCTTTTACCATCATTGCGATCACTACTTTGTCTGATAATTAACTTAACTTTTCTACCACGTATATATAGTATGTGTGTGTGTCGCTGTCAGCTCCCTGTTGGATTATATCATCTCTAGTTATCCAGCAGGTTGTATTATCTATATAATATTTCAATCACTTAATAAATATTTATTTATATCATTGTTAACCAAAAGTGTTATATATATATATATATATATATTACTGCGACCCTTAGTAGTTACTCTAAGGGAATATAAATTAAATAGGAAACCTCAGTACCTAAGGTAGATATAAAATCCCTCAAACACCTATTTAAACTGCCTAGGGACACAGGAATGTTATAGAATTAATAGAGGATGTATTAAACATTTTCATTAGAGTACTAATAATATAGTTGTTTTGCGGGTTTACTTAAGGAAATAATCAACAACGCAATTACTTTTACGAAAAAACTTTATTAATGGAAATTACATTTTTATTGGGTACTCGCGCGTTTGTTACATGTTATCTGGGCCGGGTGTAAACCGGAACTACTGCTATAATATAATCGTAAAGCTTATTACTACTCAATACACAACATGCCGCCCACCGTTGAACAACATCAACAAAAAATTGTTCAACCATACAACAATATTTTAGAAATACAACATAAAATTATACAACAAAATCAAAATAATAAGAATAATTTAAACATTAAATTACTTATAACAATTAGAATACCGCAAAGCGACGAATTCATTTGATACGAAAAAAAANCAAATGTATATTTTAAGTTTAGTGTTAAAAGGTTAAATTTAAAAAGAAACAACAGAAAAGAATACACACAAGTATGTTTGGAATTATATTTTGAATTGATTAACTTTACATTGTAATGAGAGAAGTGAACGAGAAAAATGAAAGATTGACTGACTGACTAAAGCAGTCTCCAGCTCTTATATAACATACCACGAAAAACATAAATAGGGATGAAACGTCTGATTGAGTCATGCTTTACAATCAAAACAAGACAGTTACTTTTTATCACCTTCCCTTATTTTATGCTTTTTGTGATGCCTAGAAGACGCCGAGACAGACAATGACTCATGGCTACTTTGTAGTTGCCAAAAGTCAATACTATAAGTTTAATCGTGTTAGCATATTCTTTTCTGTGGTCTTAGAAATACAAGAGGCATCGATTCCATTAATATTCCAAAGGAGAATATTACAATAACTTATGTACAATATTATTTAAAANATCCCATCAAATAAATAAGGAAGAAATTACCTCAAAAAATAGGGATTGTGGCTATTAAAATTGGTAAAATTTGATATTATTGAAACTATATATTTTTTTTTGTTGAAAAATCAATGAAACAAAATGAATTTTTTTTTATAAATATTATAGGCGATTTCGCTTTTATTTCCAATACATTTTTCCTAAATATGACCCTTTGTTTACTCACAGATGGGGATTCAAATTTGTAATTTAACCAAAAAACCCAATATTACAATAAATAATAAAATTATTTGGCTTATAATTTTAATTCATGATGTGATAAATAAACACGTGTATACACTACGACTAATGAAGAACAATTTTAATTTTTTATTATAATACATCTAATGATAAAATAAAATGTGAAAATCATAATTAAAAAATTGATAAATAAATTATACACAAATAATTTCACTCTAAAATAGAAAGTATTACACTATAACTGATTTAATAAATTTACATTTTTCATAATAGATTTTATTTATTTTAAAGGTTTGCTAATTAGTTATCTTAAAATAAGCCAGTATTATGAAAAATATAGTATAACCAGTAATCAAGACAATTNGCAGTAATCAAGACAATTTCATGGATAAGATAATAAATACGTACATTATTGGAGTAAAATTATGCTATTTATTTTTTAACATCAAAGCCATCAAAGCCTAAATCTATACAAAATTTCTGTACACCGTTTGAAATATTCTCTTTTAAATTTTTGTCGCGTAGGTTGAAACAGTCGTATAATTCAAAGTGTTCTTCTTTATTTTTAATAATTTTAAAATTTTTTCTAAAATTTTTTAATTTTTTGTCAAATATATTGAAATGAAAAAGTTTCTTACTTTCATTTTCAGCAGTATTAATGTCAACTATTTCTTCAATATTCCCAATTTTTGATTGCCACTCTATTAATTTTTTTAAAGCTGTAAGAACGGGCGTTGAGTGATTGAAAAATTTTAGTGCTTTTATCATACAAGTTATCAATGGATTGAAAGTAATAGTAGCTCTATTAAAATTATTCAGGTGTTTAATTATATCATTATCAAAATCAATATTTTTATTTTTATTTAGAATATCTTCAATTTCCTTTCTCGCTAATTTATCATAATATTTATCTTTAGCTTTGTTAAATCTATCTTTCAATCCTACTTAATGACTAATATTCTCTTGACAATAATAAAATTTTTCAACAATGTTGTAGTAGATTGAACTTAGTATCATTGAACCATCTTTCATTTTTTTCTCTAAATTATTACTGGTTACTATCTCTGTATCGTCATTATTGGGTCTAAATAGACGGTATGTACTAATTATTTCATCGATATTATTATTCTTTTTATTATAACAATAACTATAATCTTCTGTTAACTTCGTCCAATTGTTATGACCAAAAATTTCATTTAGTTTCTTAATTTTCTCTGTATTTTCGTTACAAAAGAGTGTACAAGAGTTAGTGATTATTGATGTAATTAAAAATATAAACATTATTAAAATATCCATAATTACCATTTATATATATTATTTATATTATATTATTAATACTCTAATAAAATTGTAAAGCATATAAAAATGTATTTTATATTACTTTTTGAATCAGG
This sequence comes from Daktulosphaira vitifoliae, assembly GCF_025091365.1. Classification (NCBI taxonomy): domain Eukaryota; kingdom Metazoa; phylum Arthropoda; class Insecta; order Hemiptera; family Phylloxeridae; genus Daktulosphaira; species Daktulosphaira vitifoliae. The sequence continues at coordinate 4,865 of NW_026100187.1, forward strand.
TCACATGGTTATAATATTTGTTTAGATTAAATTTAATTCTAAATTATTATGATAATATTTCATAGAATACATATTTTTACGTTTTGATTTTTGTTACAGACTCATATTTTACAATGTGAACACAATATTTACTCTAGATTACTTGTAGTAATAATTTATATTTTTGATTTTATTAAATTTACATACTAGACATGATATTTATACTTAAGATTAGTTAAGAGATTGACAAGTATAGAAAAGAAAAACTGGACGAATGGCTTTGTAATTGAGATATATAATTTCAATGATATTACACATGATTATGTTTGGATCTAGAACTATTCGGCCTTGTCCTGTTTACAATATATGGATAGTGAGCAACATATAAATATTATATTTAATAATAATTATTCAAATAAGTATAATTTTTTACTTTATCATTTTTGGTTTTTTTTTATTGTTCATCATATTTAATGCGGGCGTTTGTGTACATTTCAAAATGAAATGACCATTTTTTACATCCATCACAGTCACTGTTTTCTTGAGAATTATGTCTATTATGATTTGGGTCATGTTGAAAGAAAGTTTCACATAACTCACACTCTTCATGTCCAAGTTTTGTAAATTATATATTCATTTTCTTTAATACTTGCCTATACATATCATATGAACACTTAAAATCAGGATTTTTTTCTTTAAAGTCAGACAACATAGATGTGACTGTAATTTCATTTGACAAATATTTTTTTAAAGGTGCATGTTCTCTTCTATAATTTGCAACTGAAGGATTGAATGAATTTATATGAGACTTAATTGGTTCTACATCTATTTTGTTCCACGGTTCTCGTTTAGAATTATTTGATGGAGATACAATTATAGAACTATTATTTTCACTGCTTGAACAAATTTTTTGAATAAAAGAGTCATTGTTCTTGGAAAATCCCAAAGTTGCTAAATAAAATTGCTTACATACATATTTAAAAGACCCATCTGAGTTTTTCAATAAATAAGAAAATGACCAATTCCTTTTTTTTTCATTATTAACTACTGCTCTACGACGCTGTACACATTTTCTTTCAATTGAGCTCACAACAAATAACTCTTGTTCTTTTTTTGAAAGAGTCCTGTACTGCATATTTATTTCGGTCCTCAAACTTTCAGGAATATGTTGTATACAATTTTTTTTACAAGTTATACAACAGGGGGACCGTAGCTTATGCTTAACACGTTTTAATTGCATTTTCATATTGTTCCTTTCAGTAATAGTAGTTGTATAACGACGGCGCTTCCTCTTTGTTCCTTTTTTAGTTACACCAGTTCCTATTTCATCATGGATATCACTACCTGAAATGTGTGATACTCCACTATCATATTCATTGTTCTATATTAAAATAAACAAATTAAAATAAGTAGTTACCTATTTTATTTACTACCAATTATGTAAAAAATTATATTTACCATAGTATTTCCAAAAATGTCTGATTCTGAAGAAACTGTTGCATTTGAGAAATTAATCGATCCATAATTTTGACNATGCATTTGAGAAATTAATCGATCCATAATTTTGACCACTATTAGAATTTCCATCACAAATCTCATTTTAGTCAGTATTAGTAATATTATAATTCTCAACTGTTAAAGGTAAAGCTATATTATCTTGGAAACTCTAATAATTATTAAAA
>NW_026100188.1:0-6498 GCF_025091365.1 Daktulosphaira vitifoliae
AATTAATTTCTTATATTTACCATCAAAACTAAAAGCAATTTTTTTAAACATTTTATATTATTACTAAAAACACTTAAGCAGATGAAAATTACCGTTACTTAATTTTAAGTATCATAATATTTGTCACTTACTTGATTAAAACGTTGCGACACCAACACATAAGGTAAATAACAAAAATAAACCAGCACAGGACCTAAAATTAATACCTGTTTATTAATATAGACTGTATGTCATTCAAGATCAGGTTGGAAAAAGAAATATTGGAAGGTATATTAATCATTACAGTTAAAACAATTAAAATTTTAAATGGAAAAATTAGTTATGTCTTTCTTGGATAGACATAAAATCATAATCACTTAAAACGTATAATTTTCCTGTTTGACTTCTTCGGGCGTTTTTGTATTTTTACGTCCAAGTTTTTACATCAAGATTATACAACACATAAAGATTTTTTACATTTAAATACTGTAGTTTATGAAACATTAACAATAATCAAGATTATCTTGGGCAGTAAATGTTCCAAATAAAAAAATCCACCAGCGAAAAATAAGTAAGGAACATATATTACAAACGAAACATTTGCTTTATGTCAAATGCCAAAATCAAAATAAACTATAAGCGCCATTATCCGCCACGTTGAAGTGAACCCAAAATTCAAGAAAAATAAAACTGAAGGATTCTGTACAAAAACAATAAAACTCCATTTTTTTAAATTAAACAGAATGCTATAAAAACAAAACATTTGGAAAATGTATCCTTACCTACCAGTAGATTTAAAGAAAACTAATTTTTTCAATTATTCATTGTTATTATTTTTTTCTTAGAGTCTAAGACTTAGACAGATGTATTTGTCGTTTAAATCTTAATTTAGAACCGTCAAAATGTTATTTTAATATGAGATAAATGGAGTTATCTTGTATTTGCACAGTATAACGGTAACCCTTATTGTCTCTTATATAAAAAAACCCAAATCTTTTATTTTGATTATTTATAAACACAAATTTAATTTAAACATTATAAAAAAAATATTATTTTATAAACAAGTTGACAAGGTCCCACGTCGCTTCGTGATACACGGATACCCGCGCCACATTTGTCAACGGTCGCCTTACTACAAGTATATGGTAGTTTGACTGACCAACACCGCGTGCCATACGCCAAGGTACAAAGTCAGACAAGTGTCTTACGGCCGCCGCAAATATACTAATAAATATAATAATATGAAGTAGTCTTCTTCACGTCGTTTAAGTGACGTCGTCGAGGACGTTGGCCACCGCTCCGGACGTGTCGCATAACGGAACACGACGAACCAGCACACCGTCGTCATGAACGCTGTCAACTTTTGACGTCCGATAATCATGACGGGCACCGCGTCGCCGACACCAGTGAAAGTGCCACGATATTGTGCGAATATTATTACTAATTGCGTTCGTTTTTGCAGTTTCTTTTTAAAAATAATCTGTTGTTGTTTATCAATAATAAACGACCCACAGGTATCTACCATCCTAACCAGTGTCAACTACATTATTGCGGCGTAAGTAGTATCAACGTTAATAAAAATATAATAATAAATCAATAGTAATGCGAGGCTTAGTGAAGCGTTTGGTTGCCGCACTGTTAATGGTACTGGCTTACTTAAGCAAAGCGTCCGGTATCGATAATAGCAGTGGTGGTCCGCTAATGTGGCTTAGTTACCGCAGGTGGTCAAGATTTCACCTATTCACTCGTCTATTTAAAAGTCATAAGTCCACTGAATGAGACTTACGATAAAGACTTATCGTACCATCGAATCTTCCGCCGTACATGTACTTGGATTCCTAATTGCGCGCGTACACCGACAATCGCTCCTTTTAATAATTCCCTTTTTATGCATTTACATTCCTAATATACACATCTCACGCCATTTGCTCTCATACTATACTCACCACTGCTACCCACTAGATGTTACTCTATCCGGTTGGTCATAATTATATCCACACCATTCATCAATACGTCTCGCTTCTCAAAACTAGTGGCGCAAGCACAAACAACAAGCAACAACAAAGCCTTTTAATTAATACTTTCTCAGCTTTTCATCGAACCTAAAAGATTTAAAATTCAAAATTTTATCAAACATTACTTATAACTGTACCACTAAAATAATAGGAAAAAATTGTTTTTCTTTTATGAGATAAATAATTTTTTTTTTTAATATAAAAATGATATAAATTTTTCAGTAATTATATTTAAAGTAAAAATATTTTTTACAAATTATAAAAAATAGATTTTGAGAAAAACAATAATCGAGAAATGATAAATCATTTACTATATTGTTTATACAAATATACATTATATTAAAAATATATTTTAAATTGCAAATATATTTTTGCCACCATGTTCTATTAATGTGAACACATAAAACGATTTTTTTGTTTTATTTATATAAATATATATCTTGGTAAAAAATTACAGACATTATACTTTTAAAGTTTTAAATTATAAAAAAGTTGTGTACTTTTTATTTACTCTCGAATAATTGAAAATGAGTTTAATAATGTTTATAATTGTTATAAAAATTTGCTGTAGTTACTCGAATAACTTAAATAAAATATTTTTTTACGATATACAAGATATACTAAATAATCCTGGATGGACAGAATTAATGAAAATACTTCCGAATTCACATGATAAAAATATGCTTTTTCAAGCATTCAATGATTCGAATGACTATTATAAGGAATATAATGCCGGATATGTACTAAATAATCTTTATGGAACATTACTAATTGAAGTATATATAATTTTACATATTATATCCTTAGATTGTCTTGAAGATAAAACAGGAAGTATTGAGTTTGTATTAACAGAATTTAGAAAGTTAGAAAAAATGATTAAAATGTTTGAACCTTTAATACAATGTATGACTAAAGCACTGAATTATTTTAAACCTAAAAGTCCTGTTTATGTTTTACTTAAAGAAAACCCAAAATACTACAAAAAAATTAGTGAATTCTTACTTGATGATAATCTTGAGAAATTAAAAAAAAATAGCTCAAGTTATTTATTTGCTATTTTAGATAAATTAGAAGAGGTTAACAAATATATTTTTNAATAGCTCAAGTTATTTATTTGCTATTTTAGATAAATTAGAAGAGGTTAACAAATATATTTTTGATATCCAAATGCGTTCAGATCTAATAACTACATCAGATTATAAACCATTTGTCGATGAGTACATTAATCAATTCAAAAATCTTTCTGATAATTATGAAAAGTATTATCCTAACCCATATCATCAGGACATGAAAAAAACAGTTGAAGAAGGTGTTCAGAAATTTTGCAAAGATTTTGGGTTTGATTAAATAAGAAATTGTGAATACAAAAATCTCATGTATCTTTTTCGATATATATATATATATATATATAAGTGTGTTTATCTATACTTTTTTAAAAATTTTGAAGTAATCAAAAAGTTATCAGTGTTTTGTTTCGGTAAATCTAACTATTATTAAAAAATTATAATTTTTTTCCAGTTTTATAAATCTTCACTTTATGAATATGTGGGATTGTATATTTTACATATATTTATAATTGTTTTTAATAATTTTCATTTATATTAAAATAAATGTATCTTACAAAACGTGATTTTTTATCTTTGTTCCTATATAAACTTTTGGACAATATAAGATTAATTATAAGAAAAAACTGATTTTTAGGGTTTAAAATATGCTTATAATATTCACCTCAAAAAAGTGATAAAAATATTAATAACCCTATTTTTTTGTGCTCTCTTAAAGATATGTTTTTAATGTTTTTTATTTCTAAAAATATAAGAAAAAATTTACATCAAAATAATTTTCTACAACTCTGAATAAAACATTNTAATAAACCTTTTTTCATTCGACATACTTTATCTTAATCGAGATATTAATAAGGAACCAGCAGATCAAGTAGCTTTTGGATATCATTATACTTGATCCAACTATGCCACGTCACCACTGTGCCGCGACCTCCCTGTGCTGGGTTTTTTTACTNTAAAGTACTATTTAATCAACTTGATTTTTTTTTACTACAAAAATGATTAAATTTCTATGAATTATTTAAACAATAAAAATAATAGTAATTTTACATTGTTATATTGCTGAACCTTTCATTTTTATGAGAATTATTGACATGTAATAAATATATTTTATTCACATATTTTTATCAAGTATATTTTGAAAGAATATAATATTTTTAATAATGTTTAGTATACTATTGAATTTTTTAGCTTCGATGCGAAGCTGAGAAGGTATTAATTTTACTATAATGTGTTTTCTTTTGTGTCTGTTACCACTTTTTCTCAGCTCTCACTGAACCGATTTCTTTCAACGATACGTCAAAAGATTATAAATCGTATCTAGTCGAAAACATTACCCTCAATAATCGAAAAATTTACCCTCGTTCCCCGTAAATGGGGAAAATTTCCAAAAAAAATTACAAATTTAAAAATCGCTAATTTTTAAAATTTTTTAAATTTTTTCAACTTTTTTTACTTAAAACTGTCATAACTTTTTAAAAATGTATGGATTAAAACAATATTTTTTTTATAGATTTCTGAGGTATTTACCTATCATTTTGTTTATATTATTTTTGTATTATTTTATTTATAAATTTGACCTTATACCTGTCCACAGGAGGGGGGATTCAAAATGACATCTTTTTCACAAAAAATTAACTTTTTCAACGTAACTTTTGAAAGTGATCCAAAAACTCTGACACTGTTATATATATTTTAAATTAAATCTAATGTAATATACTTTATTATAGGAAAAAAAATTTCGGACTTTATTTTATTTTCATAGTGAAAACAGACATTAAAATTATATAAAAAAATACGATTTTTATAAAAAAATTCGTTTTTATATTTTTAACTTTAATATAGTATAACTTTTTGAAAAATGTATGGGTCATTAAAATTTTTTTAAGATAAGTACTATTTATACTCTTCTTTTATGCGACATACTTTTTTTTTAAATCGGACCATTTCCCTTTATATTTTATATATTATATATATATTTATATATTACACTTATAAAACAAAAAACTTAATCAGAATATAATTAAGGAAATAGTAGATCATGTAGCTTTTGGAATAATCCACCAATTTTTTTAAAATTAAACACTATCTACAGATTTGCATCGAAGCGTTTTTTATGATAGTGATTTTAATCACTGTCAGATATCATCTATACTAAACCCAACTATGCCACATCCTCACTGTGCTGGGTTTTATTTTTTATATAGAACATTGAAATGTTATATTTTAGATTAAAACTATGAGATTAAATAACATTAAAAATAATCTAGCTGCAATAAGAGAAATTCATAATAATCAAGTAATAATTCTATAATCTATAAATCTATAATAATTATTATACACGGGTTAGAACCTTGTACCCCAATCGCATGAAACAAAAGTTTGACCGACTCGGCAACCGTACGTCACTAACATCGAATGAAAAAAGTGGCTATTTAAGCTAGTTCAAATATTAAAATTATTTTTGTCGTCTTCAAAAAGCAAANAGTTCAAATATTAAAATTATTTTTGTCGTCTTCAAAAAGCAAAAAAATTTAAGAAGTTTAACTTTCTATGCTATATCAATTATTTATTTATATAATATTTATGAAAATCTGTACTCCCCTTGTCAGGTATTTTAAAATAAAATACAAAACCCAGAATTTTACACACAAAAATAGCATATTTTTGAATACGGTAGTTATTTTTACCATGAAGACAAATCCAGAGGTCAAATTTTTTTTTTTCAAATTAAAGTATATTACATAATCTTTAATTTAAGGTATATATAAAAGTGTCAGTCTTTCCGGAAAATTTTCAAAAGTTAAGTTGAAAAAGTTACTTTTTTTAAAAAAGTTACCACTTTGAAACCCCTCCTGTGGGCTTGTAAAGGGTCAAATGTTCACCAAAATATATAAAATGATAGGTGAATACCTAATGTATCTATAAAAAAAAAAATATATTAATTCGGTAATTTTTAAAAGAGTTATGGCAATTTTAAGTAAAAAAAATTGAAAAAATATCGAAAATTAGCGATTTTAAATTTGTAATTTTTAGGGGGATTTCCCCCGTTTAAGGGAACGAGGGATTTTTTTCCAAATTTTGAGGGTAATGTCTTCGACTAGATACGATTTGTGATCTTTTGACATATTTTTCATTAAAATCGGTCCAGCGAGATCTGAGATTGAGCGTATACAGACACAAAAAAAAAACACATCACAGTAAAATTAATACCTTCTCAGCTTCGCATCGAAGCTAAAAATGGATTTATTTTGTTTTTGCGCAGAACCCTTCAATGAATACCCTTTCAGCTTTGCATCGAACCTAAAAAAATAAAATCGAAAATTTTATTTATAACTATATCACTAATACAATAGGCGTAGTTGGTAAAAAGCGCCTTTCTCAAAGACCTAGTTAACCAGTTGTCACAAATATCGTCTAGTAGTACAACATATCGCGTG